>NW_009646931.1:3614305-3623458 GCF_000708025.1 Charadrius vociferus | reverse complement strand
GCGCCGGGCCATCTTCCCAGCCACTCCTCCCGAAGCCTGTGGCGCTGCATGGGTTTGTTGTGGCCCAAGTGCAGGACCTGGCACTTGGCCTTGTTGAAACTCATACCATTGGCCTCAGTCCACCGACCCAGCCTGTCCAGACACCTCTGTAGAGCCTTCATACTCTCAAGCAGATCAACACTCCTGCCCAACTTAATGTCATCTGCAAACTTACTGAGAGTGCCTTCAATCCCCTCATCCAGGTTGTTGATAAAGATATTAAAGAGAACCAGCCCCAGTACCAAGCCCTGGGGCACACCAGTTGTGACTGGCCACCAACTGAATTTAAATCCATTCACCACCACTCTCTGGGCACGGCCTTCCACCCAGTTTTTACCCAGCAAAGCATACACCCATCCAAGCCATGAGCAGCCAGTTTCTCCAGGAGAATGCTGTGGGAAATGGTGTTAAAGGCTGTACTGAAGTTCAGCCTCTCCCCCATCCACTGTCTGTCCTGTTGTCCTGCTAAGATGTGAACTAAAGCTTTTGGCCTGCATATTCTTACACTGAGGACTATCAGAACAGACTCTATTTTAATAATTACTTCAGAAGACCAAGCCTGACCCCATGGCTTGGTTCACTGCCTTCTATAGCATTGGGACCATCGGGCCTGTGGTTATAAATCATAAGCCACTGAGAAAATCCCCTTAATGTCTTCCTGCAGTCAGAGCAAGCTATGTCAGGGACAGTGTTTTAAAAGTAACTATAAAATGATGACAATCAGTATGTATTTAAGCACGTAGCAACATATTTGTGAATGAGAGACACTGCAAACCACCAATATATAGCTACTTTACAGCAATTAGCATCCACTCAGTCCTCTTTTTTTTTTTTCAAAAGAGATCTAAAAAGTAAAATGTGTGTTTGAGCTGCACAATAACAGATTTATTTGTTCAGAGACCTGCAAATAGTCTAGCTTTACACTGTTTAATACATTTCAGGTAATGCTACGTAATTAGATTCTGAGTGATGATGCACACATCAGTTTCTCTGTCTCATCTAGTCCTCTGTGGCATCCCATGTTCTTCTGACACTGGAGAGATTCCATTTCCCCATTCCTAATTTGTCTGTTTTAACTACATTTTCCTTGTTGATTTTACGCCAAAATATCTGAAGTCATCAGCTAAATATTTTGCTATCCAGGGCAGTGTTTATTCTAAAAATAGACATGCCAAACATTATTATAAGAGTAAAATGAACACATTTTTTAAGGAAATAAACCCTCCTCTCCATAATTATGGCTCAATGCATTGAACTCCCAAGTTTTATAAGTGACATTCTGAGGAAAATAAAAACCTTACCTCCTCCTCCTCAAAGAGGATGAGCCGGACCAGCACAATGTGAATTGCATTGCCAATGCTTGGATCGTGGAACAACCCTGTGACCTGTGCCAGAGCCAGGAGGTATGAGATTAACTGATTCCTCTATAGAAGAAGAGGACTTCAGAGAGAAAATACGACATTTACTTCAAGCGCGCTGTTCATCTTGGGGTGGGGGTGTTGTTTTATTTTTTAAATCCTCAACGCACTTCATTGGAAGTTTACTGAAATGCAACAAATGTTAGAACTACCGCAAGGGGTAGCTCTGCCAAATAAGTGATGACACAGGACTTGGAAAAACTTAGTAAGCTAAAGAGCAAAAGCATACCCAAGATTATTTTATGTCCATTTCCCTTTCAAGAACTGCAGAGTTCTTAAAAAACACTACCAGAAAAGAACGCAAATAATACTGATGGAGAGGTCCCCTCAGTGTGCAAAAAACCTAGCATATCAAATTCTCTGGTTTTGATTTGATAGGAATCAGCTTCTGCCACAACAAAGCAAAAATTAGTTAGCACTAGGCAAAGAGAAATAAGTTAAATGACGGATACTCTTGTGTTTTCACAGCACAGAAGAGGCTAAGAATAAAAGCAAAGATAATGAATCCATTAAAAAAAAATCCACATTAAAAAGAGCAAGAACTGAATTCAGCAAAAATTTCACCGCAATAAAATGTCATAAACATCTTCGCAATGCTGAATTAGGCAGGAGGAAAGGGAATCAGAGCAGTAAATAGTCATAATCTATCTATATGTGAGCTATGCCATATATCACAAGAAATATGAATGGACAAAATGGATTGTGTTTGGGTCAAAACTGTTTTGGAGAAGACCATTAAAGGAGAAATTAAGAAGAAATTGTGTTTACAAAGGTCTGATTTTGATATGGGTGTTTTTCAAGGTATTAGGCTGAAAATTGAATCCTTGTGAGTAACCCTAACATCTCAGGTACAGACTGCAGAGAAAATGTCAAGACTTGTTTGTTCCTGAATCTCATCATGACAGGGTTTTATTCCACGTATTTTCCCTGTGTGGACAAAACCTCACATGCTCAAATCAGCTTTGTGTCTGTTTAATCAGGCTCACTGCCTCAGTAGCTAACCAGACTGCTTGGGGCACAGTCAGAGCATACTGCAGAAACACAAGGGACAGATTGGTTACCATGGCTAGAATTACACTGTGATTAATTTCACATATATTACACATGTACCATGATAATGACATAGAAGACATCCTCAATACACTCTCCAAGGTCAATATCTACTATGATACAGACAACAACAGAAGACATATCTGTAGGCAGTGCCATGAAACGCTATTGCTTTTCCCAGATTACATTTTGAAACTTGCCACACAGGAAAACATTGGAAGTTAAACTTTCCTCTTTTTTTCAACGTGGACTTCGTATTATAGGCAGTATACTTAGCAGTGAAAACAGCTGTACTGGTTTTAACTGGGACAGAGTTAATTTTTGTTGTCATAGCTCATATGGTGCTGTTTGGATTTGTGACTGAAACAGCAAGACACTGATATTTTAGCTCTTGCTAACTTACTACAACTTCCAGTGGGCTCCTGTGTGCCTTTCTCACCCACAGACATGGGAATGAATCCATATGCTTAAAACTGTAGAATTTCTCTCTGCTGCTGTACCTACCAATCTGAAATCACCAATGAGAAACAGGTTCCAGGGGAAACAGGGAATTTCAGTGGAAAGAAAATTAGTGCTAGCATTTATAGCTATGAATTTTTTTTCACTTAAAATCCTCAGAAAAGTTATGCCTATGCAAAACGTAAGGTAAAAAATGCTTTAAAGTACAGAGTTTCAATGAATGTATATGAATGATAATACATTTCTTTCAGAGAATGTTACAGATTTGTTTCAAGGTGATCAATAACAAAATCAACTTAAAATTTGCTTCATTCACCTATGTAAAAAAGGGAAATATCATACCTACCATATTCATTATAGTGAGGATATATGATTCCACATGATGACTTCCATGATATTCAACCATCTTACTGTCTGCAACCACAAGTGTCTCCACCCATCGCTCCTTGCTCACGGAGCGTCGAGAAACCTTTCTGACAGCCATATGATTTTGTTGCCATCTCTCCCTCCGCTGCTGCTGCTGTTTGAAGAAGCTGAAGGTATCTGGAAGAGTAAGAAGCAACAATGCCTTGAAAATATTTTCAAGCTTGATTTGAAGTACATGGCTGTAGCATTTGCAGACAGAAAGGTAGTATCACAGAATCACAGAATCTTATAGGTTGGAAGGGACTTCTGGCTGCCATCGACTTGACCCCAAGTGGGACCAACTCCAAAGTGACACCAGGCTGCTGAGGGCCCTGTCCAGTAAAGTTCTGAATATACCTCCAGATGGATTAAGCATGCATCCAATAGTTACTCCTACTCAAATGTGAGGGATTAAGGTGCGAGACAGAGCCAAGCTATTAAAAATGAATTAGGATTGCTATTTTCAAGGAATTTCTCTTCTCCGGTTTGGCTCCAAACTCTCTAATGACACCGGTTCATAGTTTAAGATAAAGGATCTGCTTTCTCCACAGGTAGCTCCTACTCTCAGCAGTACAGAACATTAAACCCAGTGCTTTGGCACATCCATGAACCATTTGTTCTGTGCATGGAAAATATTCCTGAAGAGTAGGAACACTTCACCAGTAGGTGTCCTCTAAATACCAGCCGGGCAGACCTTCGGGCTCCTCAGCTGCTGTCATCTTGTCTGACTGACAGGTGAGATGTGCTTAGCACTTCCACTATAATTTTGGGATCTGTGTATCAGGAAGGCGTATCTCCTCTGTTGCTAGCATCCTTGCACTGCGCTCAGTGGGGCTAATTCCACTCATTCTAGCTTTGAACACCAGCTGACTGTGTTACCATGGAAATACCGGGAATGTAAATACCCCTCAGCCTGGAAAAGAACTGGCCTGAGAGATGCCAGTTTGACAACAATTGGTGGCATTCTTCCAACCTAGAAGCCAAAGAAACACTTCTAAAGTGCTGGGATTCCCTTAGTCTTAGGAAGGATCAGGAGCACTTGTTGCTGTTACAGATACTGCGATAGTCCTTTGGCATCTCAGTCACAGAAGAGAATGTTCTTATTCCAGATGTGGCAAATTCATAGACCAGAATGACAGCTCCTGCTTCAAAGTGGTTACAGCCTGCCCAGCATAAGCCCCCCTACTGCATGGCTGGGGACAGTTATCCAGCATTACATCCATCTCCCAGCACTACCAAGTGTTGAGGGACAGTTACCCAGACTACTCTTCCCTTGAAAATGGGATGACCTGGCAGCTAGGTCCCAAATCTTGTGTTCATGCCTGCAGAAGATCTGTTATGCCTTTGTCATAAGTGCACTGTTTGCCCTTTAGAAGACCTAAGTTCAGCAAGAATGTATCACAGTGTCTTGTGTGTCTACAAAGTGTGGCACCATTGGACTATTTATGATATGTATAATACATCTTCCAGTGTAAAAGGTGATCGATACCCTTGGTTTACTGTATACGTGCAACAGAAAATGTATGGGTTTTTAGAAATGGGTTCTCCGAGGTCAGTCCAAAAGACGCCTAGAAAAAGAAATGCTGGTACTGGTAACACATTATGTGCAAAACTGAAATATGTCATATTAATAATTAAAACTACACCAGCCAAATTACTCATTCAGAACCAAGCTGCAAAGCACGGCAGCTCCACTAGTTGACACACGCTATGACCAGTTAGCACAGCACTGCAGTACCAGTTCAGCATTTCAGCCAACAGCAGGCACATACCACTGAGAAGCACACAAACCTACAAACCTATCCCAGGTTCATCCTGCCAGATGTACCTTCCTGGACCACCATTTAAAGTACACTGTATAAAGCTGTGTTAGTACACTAAGCAGCATGTCATATATTCTATACTGTAGATTTAGAATATAATAAATAAATAAATATAATAAATAAATACATAAAAATAGTTGCAACTAGAGTTTTTTTGCATGAACTGGCATTTGCATTTTAAAAGATGCTGAAAATACTACCTGTGAAGGACAAAGAACCATAAAAATTTTGTCCTGCTTGGCAAGGCAAACAGCATAAAAAAATAACTGAATGTAAGAGAAGCTTGAATAAATGTAAATAAATTCCAATAAACATGTAAGCTTCTAATTTTTAATATCCATACACTGTCACAATAAAGAGCCCAAGAATATCAATTTCCCTTGTACCAACCCAAACCACTTGCCAGTTTCATCTTGTGCAGCCACACAAACAGACTCTGTCCTGTAGATATGTAAACTGGTAAAAAAAAAAAGTTAGTCAATAAAGAAAGTTGCCTTTCCAACAAGCCAAGGGACTCGAAGAAAGGCACACATTTTTCTATCTTAATCTTGAGGAATGAGCTGCATGGGAAAATAGTTTCTTGTCTACATTCAAGAATATAAATTGTGAGTAAAGACAAAGAAATGGAAGTAGGTGGTTATTTTGGTATTGTTTGTGTGGGGTTTGTTGGGTTTCATTTTAAAAGAAGGGAAATGGACTGTCACTGCTATAATCTCTACCCTAACCCCACTAACCCAGGCTGCAGCATCGCCCCTGCTGATTCCCTCAATCTTTGCTCAGTTACTGCAATAGTCGCCTCTATCAGGGGGCTATTTATAAGCTGCATTCATTAGTCTCTCTTGTACCTTCACATGGTTTTCAGCATTCTTCTTTCCATGAAGCACAGTTCTCAGTATCTACATTTTTAAGGCAGTTGTGCTCAGAAAAACCTTCCCCCCAGCTATCTGAACAAAAGTTCTGTTCAGACTGCTGGTTAAGTGATTTTTTAATGCCCAAATAAAACACCATACCAGCTGTCAGGCTTTGTATTCACATCTAGCAAAGAGTTTTGTTTATTGTCTGCACAGGTGATAGCATTGAAGATAAAAATGTTTAAAGCCACACAGACTGCAATGGTGAACAACCTTCAGGGAAAAGCCTGGAGTCTTGGTTAAGCATGAGGCTACGTACTGCAGGAAAATCTCAGAAGAGATTTGAGTCATGAAAATTAATGCCAGGTAGAAGAGGATTCTGCAGACAAAACCCTCTGCTCAGTGACTGATGCCGTCCAGTGCTGGGACCTAACCCGGAAGGGTGTGCCTAAGGACTGGATCCCTGCTGTGTTAAGTCTCCTGGCAGTTTTTTTAGTTAGATGAAGCAGATAGGGAGAACCTCTTGGAGCTACACTAACATACAGGCAGCTATAAAGCATGGTTCTGCTTCTACTTTTATATCTCTCCAAATGAGATTTTTCATTTTTTCAGCTTTTCATTCTAAAGTAAAATGTTCTCACCTTGCTTTTACCTTAAATTACTAAAGTCTTGCAAAGGATTTCACATGAGCTGAGAAATCCCAGACGCCCTGTTGTCTAGGAATGGAAATCTTGACCAGGAGCCCACCAGTTCAGGAACAGTCAAGAAGTGATGGAGGGTTTGAACCTAGTAACATACAGTGCTGTCTGAGAAAAGCCTGCCTCCCCATACTCTTCCACCATAACTGCTGAGGAGAGCACTCTCCACAAGTAGCAGAAGAGAGAAAGGGAGTACTTGAACCCTGAGGGTTTCCATGTATTTTTGAGAAAGATGTAACACAGGTAGGCTTAGTGCTGGAGTCCTTAGGAACAGAAATGAAGGTTGTGCTGAAAGGACACCCAGGATAGCCTAAGACTAAACAAAAAGAAGGCTGGTAAAAGATTCAGCTAACAAACTGCATGAAATTCAAGCAGCAATACTCAAAAGTTTCTCTCTGTTGTGAGGGACAATTTTGCAGACGTGAGGCTTTTATTAGAAAACCTGATTCAGCCAAATGAGTCACATACTATCTTCCATAAGTCATATGTGATATCCAGCCATATCACTGCATAACCAGGAGAAATGGTGTAGACAACAACATTTCATCAACTTCTAGTTAGAAATGGCTGATGAATTTCAGCAAAAGGGTCAGTTTTTAAAATCAAAATCCAAGTTGTTTTCAGAGAAGAAAAAAAAGTCCCCTGAAACTACCCACACAAATCCCACCTGACTAATTCAACAACATATAGGACCCCTAACTCTCAACTACAAGGAAAAATTTTGAGTTAACTGTAAGTCTCAACTACATATGGAAAAACAGTATTATACAAACTTCTCCAGTACAGGTTAGAGCTGCATGGCTTCTGTGTGGGAAAGAAAAGTTATATTCTCTCTTTTAGCAAATAAATTTCATTTTTCATTAGGTGACAACAGAACTATGTCATCATTAGCCAATCCCTATTAAGAAAGAGCTTTTCAGTCTTTAACAAGTAATATCAATAGTCTCACTACAAAAAATGTTTAAGTTATTCACTTTGAAGAGCTCATCCACTCAAAAAGCTGCTTGCTTAGGGTTTTTTCTTAATTTCTGCTTTTTTTCCCCCAAAATGCCCTTAAAGAACAAATATGACCCAATTCACTTGAAGGCATTATGTGAGATTTTCATATGAAAGGACTATTTTTTTCACCATTGTTTCCTGCAGGTGTTGCTCAAGGAAGAGTGCAATACAAGGGGACCTCAAAGTGCTAACTGCACAGAGCGACCTTTCAACACCTTTGGAGATACACAGGGCTTTGAAGAAGAAATGTGAAAATGTCTGGAAATTCACAGAAGAGAAAAATGCAGCCTACGACTGAAGGCTGTCAGACAAAATATAGTAGTACTGATTTGTGTCTTCACTTTCTATCCTCACCTCCTTTCTCTCTGCGCAAGAGCTCTTTCATTTTTACCACTCTGTATTCTTCACAGTCAAAATGCTACATCTCCAGATATGAAGCATGAAGGATACTAGGGATGCTAGACTAATAAAACCCACACTGTTCTGAACCTGCTACATTATGATTTTTCCTATAACCTTCACTTCGTCTTTGTTCTAAGACGTGCCTTTAGTTTAAGTATTACAGTTTTGGGATGAGTTCTTCAAGAGGTCAGTAAACTCTGTTAGAGTCATTGTACGAGGGGAAATGAATAAACATATTAAATCATCATTAATAGCACTAACCTAGCACTAAAAAGTATACACAAGTCCAACCATAGACTAAATAAAGGAAAGGCTGAGGAGTGACTTGGCCAATAAGAATTAGAAGGCTAGTAAGGCAGAAGAAATCAATAGTTTTCTGAAAAGTTATTATTATCAGCTTTGGGCTAGATCTAATAAAGGACTTGGGATTTCCCAGGACAGTGCTCTAGCCACTACACTTCTGGATAAAGAAGGTGGGACCCTCTCCTCTTTCACTCATGAAGGAGGAGAGCAACTCTAAAGGCTGATTTACTGCAAGAACTTATTATTTACAAAACTCAAACACAGTAAGTGAACCCCTTCCCCTATTCTAACTATCTCTGCTGAAATAAATAAGACATCTATCTAGAAAAGCTCAGAGAAACCAAATGCACTAGAAATTTTGTACCCATAGTATCTTTTTATACATACAATTCTGGTTACAAACATCCATAACAAAACCAAGTTGGGATGCTGACAATGTGAGAGTAAGGGTTCACGTGCTACACGGAAAAAAACTGCTGTAAAACAAGGGAGAGCGGATCTGAATTTAAAACAGAATAGATAACCAAACCAGCTCATTTTCTAAGCATTTCTGAAACAGGCTAAGCTAAATCACACAAATGCTTTCTGAGTGTGAAGCAGTGTTCACACAGGAAACTATTACAGCTATTTAATCACGTACTTCCCCATGTTGACAACCCCCAAGTCCCAAAAAAAACAAGCACAGAGAAAGAAAGCTTACAATTTT
>NW_009646931.1:3578480-3614288 GCF_000708025.1 Charadrius vociferus | reverse complement strand
ACCACTCTAATGCAGAATGAAGCTAAAGTTAGACCTGTGTTGACTAATGCACTTAATTAGATACTGCTGCTGAGTGTGTCTGCCACTCATTACTACTTACACTGGAAGGATGGAACGATAAATGTTCTGGGCCACTGGCATCAGGAGGTACACAGAGAACAATGTCATGGGAAAAAGCTATGCCCGGAGCTGCCTACATTTTGCAACCACGATTTTCCTTCTGCCTGAATGTCTTATTTTTTTCCCAGATACTAAACCCCAGTTAATAAGGGACAATAAAAAATTACAGCTTCATAAGATGTTGTTTTAGGAGTAAATTACTCAACGTCTTTTGAACTTTCCATCCTTATTCACTTGGTAACTTCAGCGGCTGCTTCCTTGTATTTTGGAGAAAACATTAATGCAATGGATTAGAAGAACAAGGTGACTTTTCTATGAATTAATCTACCACTTGGTAAAATGGCAACTGAAAAAAATTTAACTTGAAGCACAATTCTATTTTCATTAGATGAAAAGCAAGGATCTTCTAAAAGAGAATACATCTCACTGTAAAACAAAATTGCAGATTAAAAATTCCCAGTAAATTATGTCTATGTCTTAATGTCTGGTAACAAATAATTTAAGAACTGTTGAGCTAAGAATGACAGAGAAATGCAGTTTTGAGGAGCTACTATGATGCAAATGAGAATTTAAACATATGGGCTTTATTCGTAATGCTTTTTCTTTTTAAGTATCTATATGAAAATTCATTTGCACAAAATGAATGCAAGTAACTGAAAGTGACACCTTGAAGTACTCATCTGTGCATTGTCAGGGTTGATCTGCTTTCCAGTGAGGTTAACCAAATAGTATCCAGAAGTTCTTGAATCAAAACTCTGAAACTTTCTATTCATGTTCCATGAATTTCATTCACGTAATAATGAAGACAAAGCAAACCGGTTATATGCTGGTGATCAGAGGTCACCAACCAGCTTAAATCAGGAAAAAGAATAAGGCTAAACGGCTACAAGGATCTTACTCACTACAAGAAAGACATTGAGGTGCTGGAGTGTGTCCAAAGAAGGGCAACAAAGCTGGTGAAGGGTTTGGAGCACAAGTCTTATGAGGAACAGCTGAGGGAACTGGGGTTGTTTAGTCTGGAGAAATGGAGGCTGAGGGGAGACCTTATCACTCTCTACGACTACCTGAAAGGAGGTTGGAGCAAGGTGGGGGCTGGTCTCTTCTCCTCAGTAACAAGTGATAGGGCAAGAGGAAATGGCCTCAAGTTGTGCCAGGGCAGGTTTAGGGTGGCTATTAGGAAAAACTTCTTCACCAAAAGGGTTGTCAAGCATTGGAACAGGCTGCCCAGGGAAGTGGTAAGAGTCGGCATCCCTGGAGGTATTTAAAAGACATGTAGATGTTGCACTTATGGAGACAGTTGAGTCGTGGATTTGGTAGTGTTAGGTTAGTGGCTGGGCTTGATGATCTTAAGGGTCGTTTCCAATCTAAATGATTCTATGATCCTATTCCCTAAGCTTGCATGCTGCAGGTAAGTTTGTGCAGGTACTACAGAATTTGTCAGTGACAGAAAGCATTAAATCTCTGGAAGGATACATATTTTGTGGAGCTTCTTGGGCATACACACAGGAAGACAGTTATGAACCAGCAAGATCTAGAAATTGGCAGCATAAGCCTCTAGAGTGCCCATTAGTTCTTCGGAGTTACCTAAGTGATTTCCACTCATTGCAGGCTGCCCTAATGCCAAGCTTCAAGAGCTGGTGAGAATGTAGGAATGGTGGACTGAAAGTATCAATGCAAGGAAAGGTGCCAAAAGAAAGCAAAATGATGCTGGAAGAGGCAAAGGACAGGAAAGGACTGCTAAGGGTTGTAATTCCAAGGATTTGGGCCGTGTGAGTGGTCAAGATGGAAGGTTTGATGTGGTTGGGACAAGACAGCAACATGGTTTTCAAGCTGTGCAGATTGCCCCCAGCCACTACAGGGACTCAAGAGGTAGCTGAAAGAAGCCTCCAGGACCTCCTGGGCTTTAATAAGCTTCTGTACCCAGCAGCAGGCTGGGTGCTGTACCACAGGGACTGGGGAGAGCCATTCCTCTTGGGCAAAAGCCATTAAGTCAGCTTATGTACCCACACTTATATATTTAAATTCACAATACTAATTGAATCTAAAACTGCTGAACGTCAGCAGTCCTCTCTTCAAGAAAGAACGAGCAAGAATAACTACATTTCATTCAGGGATTGTAAGTAAACTGGTACATTTCCCTGCGCGAACCTTTTACTTCAGAAATGTGCCGCTCCTCTTTTACCAGGCACAGAATTCTGCATGGTACAGATACCAATTGTAGCCATAAAATGAAGAAACATTTTGTTCTGCTCCCTAACAGCACCACAAGCTGAAGTACAGCAAAGAAGGCAGGTATGTCAGCACAATTCTCTCCCCTGGTCCATAACATATGCTTCCTTCCATACCAGTCCATCCTCCAGACAGGGTGTAAGTTTCCTGTGGGTTGACCTCAGATAAACAGCTGCAGAGAGGAAGGGGAGGGTTTGGGATTCCCCTTGAGGCCTCTCTTCCCATTTGCAGTCTTGCTCAGCTCTCTGCAAACACCTCAAGATTTCCCTGCACTTCCCTGGAGAGGACAGACTGCTGCTCTGTATACTCAAGATACCCATATTGGCTTTTTCAGACTTGCAACAACTAAGGAAGGACTCCTTCCACACAGATACCCTTCACAAAATCCTCCCTTTACTATCACCATCACCATGAAACCAACATGCCCAGTACTGTTTTGCATGTTTATGCTGCCCTGTGCAGAATCAGAATTGTCAGGTGGGTTTAAAAGCCTCCTGTGGGTCTCCAAGAGCCGACCTGTGCACCCCAGGAACTCCTCTCTGGCTCATCATTTCCCTTCATTAAATACAGCAAAGCCAGCCACTTGTGTCTCTCTGTGCTTGCAAATGACAAGCACAGAACCAGCTGGGACCAGCTGCTCCTGCATCCTCTTGTAGGGGGAGAGGAAGTCAAGACGCAGAACAGAGCAGCGGCAAGATGCCACCACTCCTGTGGTTACCCAGACTGTTGGGTGGTCCCAAAACAGGATGCAGCTTCCCTGTGGGCTGCGACCCTGCTCCAGCTCATAGTTTCACCCTCACAAAGAAACTTCCAGGTTGGTCAGAACTGAATCTCAGCCATTTTATTTGCCACTGCCTGTGAAAAGCATGGTTACTGAAATAAAGCTATTTCATGTCACCTACCTCTCTCCTCCTGCTTGGCCCGATCTCTTTGCATATTGCTGTGCCTCTTGCCCTAACTGCACCTCTTCCCGAAACAACAAATAGCTGCTTTGAGGCAATCTCGTGTAGTTAACCAAGGAGTTTCACATTCTCTGTGTAAAGCTAGCTGTCACGAGGTGTGCTCACAGTCTAAGTAGGGTCTGTAAAGAAACAGAAACTTAACAATATTCCCTAATAAATGACTGTCTCTAGCTTCCAAATAACACTGTGTGTTAAAAACACCGAGCAAATTTGCTCTTCGTTATCTCCACTGACTTCTGGAAATCAATGGCAATTCTTCCCATCTCAGCTATTATTACTAGAAATAGTAATTTTGCAGAGGTTTTTGCACTTGGGCAATACTACCAGTACACTGGTACTCTACCTTATAAATAATCACCTCACTCGTTTCTACACATAGCACCTTAAAGACACTTCATTTCACCTCTCTTTATAATTCTAGCATCTGCTTCATTTATTCCCATGCAAAAAGAGAATGAAAACTGACGGTGTGTGTGATAACAGATTGGGGAAAATGTGGCAAGAGGTTAAACTTAGCAGTGGCATCCACGTAGCTCATATGTGTTATTTAACTAGTCTTAACTATTGAAGTTGTCCGCCTTAAGTTACAAACTGTCTGAAATGTTCTGTAGCAGTGTTTCTTGACCATTGATGATCCATGAAGGATCTACAAGACAGTTCATGAAAATTAACATTTCTACACATATAAGCAAGCCAACAAAATAACAGCCAAAAATCATCACTCAAAGTTTAGCCAATTTGTAGCTGGACATAAATGAAAACTGCACAAAATACTCATTTTTTTTCTCACCCAAAACAACTGAGCCTGCAACTGAAAAAAAAAGGCTCAGAAACACTACTCTGTAACAGTAGCTAGTAATAAATGGTATTCTTGACCTGCTATGAGTTAGCACAGAGAGTATTCATCAAAATACTACTACAGCATTCATTTCTGACATTACTACAATGTTTAACCGGTTGTCTCTACAGCTGCAGATTCAAGTGACTGAGAAAGTGCTACTCTGACATATGAATACCATGCAGAGCTGCAAGAAAATATTCAATCTGCTATTTCTGTCACCAAAAATGTAGAGGCAGGTCAACTGAAACTATTCACAAATTAATGTCAATACCTTAAAATTAATTCAGTCACAGAAACACCATAGAAGTCAAATGACTTGGTTATACCTCAGCAGCTGCAAGCAGAAATCACTCCTGCAACTCACTTCCATATTTCCATATGGAGAAGCAATCCTCACACACTCCCCCTTTTTTTTAGCTGGCTTATTCATACTTGACCCTCAGCTATTAAAAATTGACACCTTCGGCTTTCTGTGAATGGCATCCTTACATTTCTAAGCTGTCCTTGCCAGCAAAGCTCATCAACCTCGCTGTCCCAAGAGAGATGCTCCGCCAGGGCACTGAGAACCCACCACTAATTGTTTCCTCTCCAGGTGATGTGATTTTTGGGTACCATGGATATAACGTAACACTCCCGAAGCTTCATAGCGCAAAACGGCACTCCATCCTCTCAAGTCCTCTTCTTCTCATCAAAAAAAATACAAGAACTTGACCTATCAGGCTTTGCTCACTCCCATAAATTAAATATAGTCAGCGAACAAACACACTCAGGCACTGGAACGTGTTTTCCAACTGTATGAAACTGGACAGTTCCCAGCACAGCCTCAGTAAGGGCCAACAACTCTACTCTCAGTCAATTCCTGAGCATGGCACAGGAGTGGACTCAGGCCAGGAATCCCTCTCGGTAGTCAGATATGGCCACTCTGTTCAGGAGGCTGAGAAAATTTAATGTATGCACACAGACTGTTCTGTGCTACTTGGCAGCAATGCCAAAGAATACCAGCATATTTTATTTATTAGCACAAACATGGTCTCATCGTGTAAGAATAGTGTTTGCCATGAATATCTACAGTGTTATAGTACAAGAGTAAATGCCAGGTCAGCACTCATTTTACAGATAAAAAGTAATACTATAAACCAGAATATATAGTATCCAGAACACCACTGGCATCTTTTAAACAAAATTTTTCAAGCAAAGTTATTAAAAAGGATGTCTATTTATGTTCATCATATAAACTGCCTGCCTTTGCAGCTATTTTATACATTTACAATGTCAGGGTTTTGCTATACGTTCTGGCATTGAATTAGTATTTTCAGGGTACTCTTATCATTCAGTTACTCAAATATGTTCCCATTTCTAAGAAATAATAGTTTCTAGTTCAACTTTCAAAACATACAGCTTAAACTGTACATCTTTCAAGATATCAACAGAGAGGTTACTGGGTACCAATACACATGGGAACGGGGGAACTTATTTGAAACCACCCCAGCTGGCATCCCCTTATTCTTTGGCACTGTCACCACAAAAACTTTGGGTAGATTTCAAAAAGACAGATTCACCTACTGTAACTTTTCCAGATGTGAAAGTAAGTCAAGAATTCAGCTAAAAATATCTTCAAGACTGGATTTAAGAGAGTTCTCGAGCTGTAATATGACAGTCCAATTGTAAAGCACTAGACAGAAATAAATGATTTCATGTTCAAACATAAACCAGGTAAAATAAAAAAAAAATAATGGTTCTAGACGGATCTTAGCCTTAATATTTGCAATATTTACTGGTTAAGAAATAATTTGACTCCAGGTCCTAACTATCTAAGTAAAAATGTATGAGTATGCATTTACTTCTATAAATTAATGAAGCATCCATTAAAATATAATGGGATTATTTCACTGAGCGCTGACAATGAGAATTTCCTGGTCTTAAAACCAAGAGTTTAAAAATTGGCTCCTAGCTGTCTTGAAATCCTGACTTATCACACCAAAGGACAGGTGAATACTAAGAAAATAATCTAGATTACATTTCCACTTTTTTTCTGCATCTTAGTTTAGGTCTATTAATGTAGAAGACAGAACCCCATTTTTTTTCAAAGCTTACCAGAAGGTATCCTCTATGAAAGACATAAAATTACCTACTGTATATGATAGCCACATTAAAAAAAAAAAAAAATACAATTTTTTAGTAAACATACAGAGGGAGAAGAAGATGGAAGAAAAATACTCTAAACCCCAATACAAAGTATTTGGAGTATCCCTCATAACTTTTAAACAAAACTTTTTCAATCATCCAAGGAGCTGAACAGACAGTCCATTATTGTTCCTTATATAAATTGCCAGGCTTTGTTTTAGCACTGTGTTTCAACATTTTACTTAGGTCATGGATATAAACACATTCCTTTTCACCTTTTTTTCCCCCTAAAAGAGTTTCTCACAGTTAATAGGTAGCATGCACTAATGGGACTGGAAAGGGGTTTTAAAAGCTACAAAGCAAGACAGCAATCAGTGCTTTTCAAATACTTCAAAACCCTGCTGAAAAAAATAGTGTCCTTGGGTGTTGGTAAAGCAAAGATGAACCCCCAATTTGGTATTTATATTAGCTATTTAATGTGTTATTGCTATTGTCAGGAATTCTCCAACGCCCTCATTCTACAAACTGCACCTGATCATTAATTCAGCTAAAGGTAAGCTTACACAGGTCAAACCAGAAATTACTGTAGCACGCTGGACATGGCACAGCAGAGAGGCTGAGACACCACAGAATTCAAGTCATGGCGCTAGACCTGCCTGGGAATTGAGAAAAATCAGTCTATGCCGAGCACCCTGTATTGGCACAGCCAGCTTAGCAGTGCTCGCAGCGCCCTTCACCCACAGCAGCTCTACAGTTTGGCAGATCTAGAAGGAAGAACTGCCCCCGCACCTTCCCCTGCCAGGGAGACAGTATAAAACATACTGTGGTGGATCGTGTAGCGTGATTAGAGAGCAAAATAAAGCTGACCTGTGCTTCTAAAATGAAGTATAACCCAACACCCACTGCCAAACACGTCTTGGCTGGTAGTTCTGCTTCCACTCTTCCAGGGTGCCACTGTGCCTGTCTTGCTCTTATTTCAGGAGCTCCAGATCTGCCGGAAATACGGCAGTACCAAAGCAATACCCAAGCTTACAGGAAAATCCAGAAGCATCTCTAACCATTTCACCCACTACCATTGAGTTTTACTTTGTAAAAGCCTAGAAATGACAAATGAGTCTGAAGATGCAAATAGATAGCAATATTCGGAAAGTGCTTATTTGACCTAACAGAGCAAACAAATATGCAATGCCATTAATTTTATAACAGAACTAATTAGCTGTTGTAATGGACTGCACAAGTCCTGATGTTTGCCTTCTAACGTCACATTTACAGGATTTAAATTTCAACTACTTTTTTCCCCTTCCTTCCTTCCTCTAATTACAGAGAAAACAGTACTTTTTCCAGACATCACTCAAAAGCTATCATGACTTACATGAGGGGACTGTGAGGAGCAGGATGAGCATTAGCTGTTATGGGGGAGCAAGGGTGAAAGCTGGAGAACATGGCTGGATCCTATTCCTTTGCTCATCAGCCATCCTTAGAAACACCCAACCAACCAGATACTCCCCCAAAATACTGTAGGCCATTCAATCTTTCTGGCACCATCATATGAGACAAAATTTGAAAGCAAGATGAGGGAGTGAACAGCGCTGGGTCACAGGTGTCAAGTCAGTGAAATTCTGTGCCTCTTTTTCCCCATCTCCCAATCTTCATGCACCTGTCTGAAGACATTCATACTGGAGGGATGTTGCAGACACACAGGCCAAGTTCTCATGAATGCACCATCCATCAGTAAGTGAACACTCCTTGCATAGCAGTTTGTTATACATGGAAAACAGACCTTACAGTTCACCCTTAATTCCAGAAACTTGACTAAAAAAAAAAAAAAAATCTCAGTTTTAAATGATTGAAAGACAGTTTAAGAGATGTAAAGTACCCCTACTAAATTAATGTATAATGTCTGTGTTGTAAAAGAGAAATGGCTACTCACAGAATAGGTCTTTGAAGTTCTAGTTACACTATGCTCTTTAATTAGTTTGGTTTAAGTTCAGATTTCTAAGAGAAAGAAGAGAAAGTCTGGAATTAATGTTGAAACAAAATGCTCTTCTTTCAAGGTCTGATATGATATCTTTAAGAAATGCTGCATATGCTATAACCTCCTTATCTCTGGGCTTATACAACAGTTTATTTGGCCTTTCTCTGGACCAGCTGTTGTTTTTTCCATTCCATTTCTCTACTGTATTTAAAATACACCAACCCCACTAACATGCTCAAAAGAAAAAAAGACATGCTAGCACTTTGAATGGCCCGCTTGTCCTTGGCTGAGCCCAGAGGTCTTGTATTTCAGATGACGTTACTAACACAGCCTTCAAAGCCTCAGCCCCAACCCTGCTGTGCTTCTGCAGTGAATATCAGCAGTGCAAGAGCAGCTCTCACAGGTAGGAATTTCCCTTGGGCCTGGGCCTGAGAAGGGGTTGGGCAGTCTGCCACTTATCAACATGAATTATGCTAATACAACATCTTTAAAATCTCAGACACATACGGCTTTTAATGTTTTCTATTCTTCGAAGCAGGTCCTAATAACCACATTTTCCAGTTTCATGACATTTTGAGAGATGACTGTGGAGGTTCTCTTGCTCCAACTCAGCACACACGATTTCATTTTGCCTAATTAAGTCCTTGAAGAGGCACCCATGCACAGACACCAGCCGCTGAAACAGCCGAGCAGCTGAAACAGCCCGTCATTCAGCTACTCCACCCTGCAACTGGGGAGAGCTGATGAAGGCATCTGTGAACTGTTAGAAGGAGCAAGGGGAGGAATAGTACAAATGACATTGAGACATGTCAGGGGAGGCAACCAACAGTGCCTTTGCATATCAGAGGTTAAGGACTCCTGCCACCAGGCAACTCACACGAGCAGTCCTCGTAGAATAACACCATCTTAGGGTGATCGGTGCCATTCTCAGCTCTTCATGAATACCACTGCATGGGCTAAAGGATGTTTCCAGTTTTAGCCGTAGTTTTGACAGTGACTTTTTCCTCTGATTCCGGTTTCCTATCAGAGGCATTAGAACCAGCTGGATGACACGATCGCATTAATTTGCTTCCATTGTTTTCATGCATAGGGTGAAGGTTCACCAGTAACACCAGCTATAATTAACTAGGGTCCCTACAGTTTGCTGACAACTATGCCAGAAACCTTCACAGACAGGAGCTACTGGGGTTCCCGCACTAAAATGCCAAGAGGTTTGAAAGTATTTGCTTAGAACTGGGTTTGAGCTTTGAAATTTGCACTCCCATGAAATGAGTATCAAGCAAAGTCCTGTCAACAGACTCAGCCTCTGTTACTTTCTAAATCTCAGTTTTCATTTGCAGAAAGTCCCTGGCTCCTCTCCTCTCCAGGTAGCCTTGAAATTATAAAGGTATGTAAACACATGGGACCAGCAAGAGAGAAAAATGCAGTCGCATTTGCCTCAAAGAAACATGCAGTTCACACACATCATTAAACAGTATGATTGATTATAGCTTAAGGAGACAAAAATATCCCCCAAATGCATAATGATGGCAAAACCCATCTTACATCCATCACCTGGGGAAGGGGATGTTCAGTAATCCATTCCCCAATGTTAAGGCTACCTCTGCTTGGACACCTTTCAGCCGCCTGCAAATGCTACTTGTCTGGACTTTGCAGGAAACTCCCTTCTTTTACTGTCCTTCTTCACTGTTACCTCCCCGGCAGATGAAATTTCATTCCTCTCTTCATCTTCCATCTCCTCTGAGGAAGACCTGACCAACTGAAGTACCTCACAATGGGCAATGGATTCAACTTGGACATTGAAAAGAAAATACCACAAAGCAGAGAGTGGATCAGTGAATATTTTGCCTGGAGAATGTCAGGCAAATAATACTGAAAATGTCAGGAATGATCCCTTGGTAAAACTGCAGCACCTGAAAGAAGACTTTGATCCAAATCCAAACCTCCACAGAACTGAGGGGAATCCAGACTGGAGGCTCAACTGACAATAGTGCAGGTCAGAGGGGAAGAAACTTGATTCAGCTTGTTTTAGAGCTCAGGCAGGCAAGAAACTTTGCTGCTAATTCTAACTTTGGCTTCAGACTAAGGCTGTGTTTTAATTTTGTTTAAAAAACATTTAAAATACAAAAATCTCTCTGCAGCTTCAACTGAAACACTGTTTTGCAGATGAGCAAAATATTAGACAAGACCTTTTTTAAAATTAGTACAAACCAGAGATAGCATGGACCTAGATGATTTTTTTGGAAGAAATGAATAAAGGACAGCAAGGCTTTGGACCTTCTTTTTTGCACAAAGATTCATTTTGGAGCAGTGTTTCTTGAGACTGATTAAAACAATTTAGAAGAGACTTTCTGTAATTTAACAATCTAATTTACGTGCACAAAGGCTTCATCATTAGTTATTTAAAGAGGAGAGGAATACGTAGTTTTTTCAGCTAAGACACCTGATTACATGTTGTTTTGCTGCAGTAAGTTTAAGTTGAATATTTGCAAGAGAAGAAAAGAAGACAGCATAGAAGAGATTGTGGCAAAAAATCAGTATTCTCTTCATAAGCTCTTTCATACATAAACCTGGACATGTAACAAATGGTTCTACAAAGTCTTCAAACAAATGCAGTATTTAAGGGCATCAACTAAAAACATTCTCCATACCTTTTAGCACAGCAATCTTCTAGCCACTTTTTTTTTGCATAAAGGCAGATGCCTACCTCTGTTGGACAATTCCTTTTTCTAGAAAAAAAAGTGTGTGTAATTCTGTATGATCTTTAAGTGAATAGTGTCCCTCCAGTCTGTTATTTACATACATTTTTTACAGGATAGTTCAGAAATAGCACACAGTAAAGAGGACTTATTTGCAAAGACACGGTACAATAGGTAATCTTTACGTAAGCACCGTGAAACTGAGGAACAAACCTCACCCTACTAGAAGTCTTTCACAACAAATCAAATCCAGCTAGCAAGTCCAGTAGCTCACTAAATCTGTGTTGAGGCAGATCTTTTTTTCCAGCAACCAAGCGTAAAAACAGTTCAGACACAAAGACTTGTGTCAGAAATGACATCCCGGACTCCAAAAGATACTCTTTGCAGACTGCTGTCTAGTGAAATTGCATCTCCTAAACACAGCACCCCAAGATATTCAATACTGCCAGAAATTCATTATGAGAATGGTCCCCACAAGCACCCATCACAGGAGTTGAAAACTCAATCCTACACCCAGCAGATAATCAGGAGTGCAGAATAGGATCTGTGCACCCCAGAACAGGGTGCCAAGTAATTATTATGTGTGGAGCAGGGTAAGCCCAGGTATGGCCCCACTTCTCCCTAAAAAGGAGAGAGCTTACAGTTCTTTAAAAGACTACTCTGTGGAAAAAGTGGTGGATAGAAAAAATCTTGTAACATCCTAAGTTATGCAGTTTCCCTTGTTCCCAACTAATCATAAGCTAAAATCTATGCTGATAGGAGTATTATAATCTCCTTTTAAGTACAATTTATCCAGAGGAGTGTCTCCAAGCACACAAATGCATTCAAGTTCAAGCAGATGCTAGGAGCATGGAGCGAGTAACACAAACTCCAAGCAAGGAGTGGAGAAGCTGCAAGGACGCTGTGTTTCACACAGAAAAACTGTGCTCAGGCACCTATTTAAAGTGGGTCATGTACGATAGGAGGCTGCCAGAGGCTCATCAGGGACACGCAGACTTCGGAGAAACTAATTGTGAACACTGAGCCCGTATCAGTGCATTAGCCCCACAGCACAAGAACAGCACTTCCAGAAGAATTAGAAAGCTGTGATCTGCCCAGAAATAATAAGGTAATTGTAGTGTCTTTTTACAAAGTTCACAGAGAGTTCAATATGACTGAGAAATCTGGCACTAAGCAGACTGAAGGCTGAACAGTTTTGCCAATACTACTCCATTAATGGGTCAAGCGCTCTGCGCAAATTTTCAAACTCCTGCAACAAAAACGTTTCCTAAATGCAGCCTAGCTTTCTGGGTTTTCTATTTCAACTGTGGAAATAAGGTTTACAATTGTTTAAGGCTACTGTTATCCTACAAAAGAGAAAGGGATGGCATGCAGTATGTAACAGTTTAATTCTAAAGCTTGCTATTGCTCTCCCAATCAACACTACAGCAGTTTAACATTTACATTACCAAAGCATTTGTTTACCCAATCAATGGCAATACTCAAAAAGTGCAACAGCATCACACACAGTTTGATACGGAAAGCTGTAGGCACAGAGCAAGAGCAGAATATATCCGTCTACAACAGTACAGGTTAGAAATGCTGAACTAAGTTCAGTCTCTATCCAGACTGAGACCCCTCAGTCTGAGGAGTGGTTAAGCAACCTGTTTCAGTGAAGACATGGAAGAGACCACAGTCTACCCTTTAAACTACAGAAAAGCAAATGCAGTAAGCACGCATAGTATAGCAAACACTATTTCTTTCCACTGGCACAGGGACTGAAAAGAAAGACTCCACTGAAACACAGTGAAGCAGATTTTTCCCTCCTTCTAGTTTTGACTCATATTGTTTGGAATATGGCTGTCACAGAACTTTAAATGTTTTTCAGTCATTGAGTGAGGAAGAGTATCACGTTTCTGATGCCCTTTGGTGCCAATAAGTGACTATTATCACAGTATAACAACAATCTCTTGTTTCCACATTTTTCTCCCTTACCTCCTGCACAAAACAAGTACTTATGGAAAGTACCATGTTTCAGTTAGTAGGAGCTAGTGACATACTGAAGGTTAAATTCCAGCAGAAAAGGGAAGAAGATGAGAAAACAATCAGGGACTGGGAAAGCAGGTGTCAGCACTCTGCCAGCATTGAGCTTTCTCTGGCCCCTGTTTAGCACAAACTTTGGATCTACTTGGAGAAAGTTCTACTTTTGACTTGCACTGATTTAACTGGAGAGGGACAATTGCACAAAATACAGTGTTTTATTCCTTTCTCCTCTACCGATGCTTCTACTGCCTGTAACTACAACCTAGGCATCTCCCAAGCACAATTTATCCCAAAAGTCAAAGATGACTTTTGGGATAGGATGAATCAGCCTTTGACAATGACTGTTCTACTCCATTAATTATGAACAGAGCCAGCTTGTAACACAACTAGCTTAAACTCAATTGTTTAACTACTAAGCTACTCAAGTTAAGAGATAAGAACCTTATCCCATGTACTTAAAACCTGAAGTTCAAGTAATAGTAAGCATATCTATTAAATATCTGTATGATAATGAAACCTAGAATCCTTTTTATTGCTTAGCAAGGCTACATATTTGTGCCTGCTCATTTCTTAGAAGTAACAGGATTTTGACAGCAAAGTGAAATGAATACAGAAGTCTTCTTAAATTTGTATGTCAGAAACCTCAAAGTTGAAAAAATCTTATCTCCCTGGCACAGAACCCAGAGGTTTCAGAAACACAAGAGGACACTTCCTGTTTCTGGAGAAGGAAAGCACAAGACAATGAAAAAAAGTCTTATATCCGATAAGCTTCTAACACACTCTAGAGAGCAACCAAAAAAAAAAAAAAAGTCTTCCTGAAACCTGAAAGAAAGTTACAATCTCCTGCTTTGATTTCATGAGCTTGCTTGGGGAGTAAACAATCTCTTGACACCAGTTAGCAGCAATTATTTCATCCACTGCTAGAACAAACCAGCTACCATATATTTGTTTCCCAGCTACCCCAGTCCTGAAATGTTAAATCTCCTGCTGTCTGCACAAGCAGGCACTCACTGCTTTCAGTTCAATGCAAACTGTTCTAGACATCAGAGATACTACATGTACTTCTGAAGGCTGTATGTTTTATTGTTCCTGCTTTAAAATAGAGGTCATTCTAACTGAATGTATCTATTCGCTCTTTTTTCATGGCAAGCAGCTTTTAAACAGGTTAGTAGAGCCTGTTCATAGCACGCAGAGTGATGCAGGGAGAAAGATGCTCTTCCCTCTACACTGAACTAATCTCAGTTCAATGTGTGAACTTATCATCGTAAGAATAATAGTCTCTGTGTTTTGGAGAAACTAAGCAAATTAAGCTGAGTAGTAATTGATGTGGTTAAATACAGGATAAACAAATACCGGAAAAATGTCAGCATCGTTCTTGAAAAGATATGGAAGCTACACAGCATGTACCAGGGGTTCTGCCAGCAAGCAAGGCTGCTTACATTGGCCACAATGTTCTTCCAAAAAAAGATAGGCTATCCTTTGAGAATAAAACAGTGCCCTGGGCTTTTTTTCCCTCTCTCTTCCAAGTAGTTAAAAAAAGGACTTCACTGTCAAAAGCCAAGACTAACAGTTTATGCTGTACTCTTGCAGAGAATCACCAAAAAGTAAGACCACGATTCAATAAAAACCTGCACTCAGACATAACCCTTAGGAAAAACAACAGGTAACTGTTGTAACTGTCACAGAGCCTGTCACCTCCTTCCCACCCCAGCCTTATCCCATCATAGCTCCAACGCAAAATTGCTCCAAATGCAAAATTTTCAGTTATAAGATTTATAACTCCTCTGGAGACAAGGAGTCGGAGGTCCATGTAGAACCCAAACTAATCCTAACTTCTGATCTATGTGGAACTCATCTATCAAATCTTTTCAATGCCAAAATGAGGGCAAAACGTATGACAACTTCTATACACCTAAAGCTCCAATGAAGTATTCTCAGAGATCTACTTTAATACCCTAAACCTTTCTTTCCATAGTTATATATTACAGTCTACTGCAGTAAATACTGGAATGCAGTCTGAACAAACACAGCTACCCTCCTTCTGAATGACAGCAACCTGACCACCTCACAGAATCACTTGGCCAAGAAAAAGAAATCCATCAATTTGTATTCTATCAGTCCCCTCTGCAGTGCTGAGTCAGGAAGAGATCCATCACATCACAGCATTTTCATTCAAAAACTTCACAAAACTTCTCCACTTGACAGCTCACAAACAAACCAATACCTTGTGGCAGACTGCATGAAAACAAACAGAAAGAAACAAACAGAAAGAAATGGCAGGAAATCTTTTCTTATTCTGATGAGGGAGGATAATTCCTTCTCACTTGCATTATATCTCAGAGCACCGTCAAGTTTTTATGATAACCTATTTATAAAAACAAAGCAAATCCCCAAATCCTTAGTCTTCTGTCAGACAGGCACAAATGATTAGAGAAGTTATTCATAAAGCTCAAGGACACTTTTCATTTATCATTTTTTGTTACTTCTCACACAGATTTCAAATGATACAGTAAGACAGCAGCTTGCAATGTACAGTATCGTAATGCTGTTTTCAAGACTAGTATTCAGTTTTGCATGCAATTAATGACTGAGTCATCCGGCAGTTGCCTAAGCAGCAGTGGAACTGTACAGCACAAACCTACGTTTTAATTTACATCATTAACCCCAATGATTTTTCTCCAAATAGCTGAAACTGTTAAGGATACTGCAAATTATAAACTAACTAATATAACCATTGCAAGAGCACATGAATGTCATTGATGCTAAAGCATTACCGTATGTAAATGAGACAGATGACAAGCAGGTTGGAGTCTGGAGATTCATGTGGTTGTTGCCACAGTAAATGTCATGAGCATGCTGCACAGGGCTTCTTCTAAGAGGTGACAGGGTCCTTGTATTAAAAAAGCTTGAAAAAGGCTGCACAAGAGGTCAGCATCCTCTACCTATTCCCTTCCACACTAATTCCTCTCTTTTGATTTTGCCTGTAAAACTAGTCTTTATACTCCCTTGCCTGACAGACAGGTTAGTTCTGACTAAAAGATTACTATTATCACTACCCAACTTCGTGCGCTGACTTGAAAGCATCCATTTTGCCAAGCAAAAATCATCACTATATTCTAGCCTGGGTATACAAAGGGTTTCTCAAGCATAAGTCTTAGGAATGACTGAATTGTCTTAGCTTAAGTTTAAAAACTAAGCAGAATCAGAGCTCAAATAAACAAAAGCAGACAGTCTGTATGATGAATGTCAGCACACAAGGCTGAAATATTTGATTCTGAAAACCAGCTCCTACAAGAGATACGGCAGGCAATTCTTCATCAGTTAAGCCCCAGCGAGGTGGGGACAAGGCTAGGGCTGAGAACACAAAACGGTCATGATGTTTAATCTGCAAAATAGAATTCGTTTCTAGAATTAAATATGAACTGTAAATTGAAACTGGTTTGCTTCAAAGTGAGGCCGAAAGGCATTACTCTGGGCCATCTGTGACATCATGTGGGTGTACCAGACTTCCGCAATCAAACTTAACAGCATGAAGTGCTTGAGGTCTTGAAAGGGGAGAAGAATCAATTTACCACCTTTAAAATTTATTTATGCACCAAGTATTCCCCAAAGCCTGTGTAGTGAACATATTTAGCACAGAAAGCAAGAATCAACTCCATTTCCTTTAACTTCTGTATTTCACTTCTAGTGTAAACAGGAGATGACATTGACTTCTTTTTTTCTACCCTTGTTGAAGAGCTGGCTACAAGTGAAGTGAGATAGCAAAACACAATACACAAATTAAAAGTTAAGGCCTTTAGAGGAACAAATGACTGTTACATCCTGTGACATAAAGGGCAAAAATGTAATGAAGGGAATGCTTTTTTCCTCTGTGCACTTTTTCCCACTAATTACTTAACTTCTATGACAGCCAAGCAGATTACTGCTTGACCAAAAGCAGACATTACCTCCAAAGGTTGATCGAGTCAGTTAAACACAGGAACATAAATGACAGTATATTACTTTGTTAGTTCATAAGACAGTCCCTTTGTTAGCCTGGAATATCATGAACATACTATTATCACTAGAAATAGTTCTGTCACATTAGAATGAATAACATCAGACAGGCAGTTTAAAATCCAAAGCCTATTAGAGCAAACTTAGCTAGTCTAAGTGAGGAACTCTCAGGGAAGCTATGCTCAATTTTTCCCAGCAGCCAGGTCACAGAATCATGGAAATAGTTTAGGTTGGAAGGGACCTTAAAGATCATCTAGTTCTAGCCCCCCTGCCATGGGCAGAGACACCTCCCACTAGACCTGGTGGCTTAAAGCCCCATCCAACCTGGCCTTGAACACCTCCAGGAATGGGGTCTTCACAGCTTCTCTGGGCAATTTGTTCCAGTGCCTCACCAGCCTCAGAGTGAATTTTTTTTTTTCCAGATATCTATTCTAAATCTACCTTCTTCCAGTTTGAAGGCATTCCCCCTCATCCTAGCACTACATGCCCTTGTAAAAAGGCCCTCTCCAGCCTTCTTGTAGACCCCCTTCAGACACTGGAAGGCCGCTATAAGGTCTTCCTGGAGTCTTCTCTTCTCCAGGCTGAACAACCCCAACTCTCTCAGCCTGTCTTCATAGGACAGGAGCTCCATCCCTCTGAGTGTCTTCGTGGCCCTCCTCTGGACTCACTCAAACAGGTCCACGTCCTTCTTATGCTGAGGGCTCCAGAGCTGGACGCAGTCCTCCAGGTGGGGTCTCACAAGAGCGGAGTAGAGGGGCAGAATCACCTCCCTTGACCTGCTGGCCACGCTTCTTTGATGCAGCTCAGGATGCGGTTGGCCTTCTGAGCTGCGAGCGCACATTGCCAGCTTACGTCCAGCTTTTCATCCACCAGTACCCTGAAGTCCTTCTCCTTAGTGCTGCTCTCAATCCATTCTCCACCCAGCCAGTATTTTTGCACTTTTATTTGACTGGTCCAACCAGTCTTTTTCTGTCTCATTCTGCAGGACTTTGAAAGAAAATACAAGAGGTAAAAAGTAAGAGGAAGAAAGAAAATAAGCAGGCTACACAAAGCAAATACACAGCATGATCCCTGATATCTCCTATCTCCTTTCTATACTTAAAATTGTTGCTTACAGATGTTATTTCATCCATAAAAGAAACCTCAAATACAGCAGGCAAGAACATTTCCTCATTCTTCACAGGCAAATCTAAACTAATTCCTCTCATTCATCCTAGCAGTTATCAGAAGAAATGGAAAAGCAGGGAGGTACTTTAGATTTAAGTCAAAATAGACATCAACTTTATATGTTCATGGCTTTTCAACTTCAGGCTTATTTGTCTAACAAGTAGATATATTTTTATTTGATCAAAAATGATGAGGAACTGTATTCATATTAATTCTTACTGCTTCCCCTTATCCTCACCTTCCCAGTATCACAGAAGACTGAATAGCTCCCCCCAAGCCATCAATTTTCTAGTTTCCCCCAGTTTTCATTTCATACTGCTTATTGCCAGCAAGCAGGAAGTGCAAAGCAGGTCCATGACCAGAAACACAGTAGGGATGAGTTGTTGTTTGCTTCTTTAATTTATCAATTCATATTCCACAGCAGTAAAACTTCAACAGCAGTCACGACAGGATTAAAAATTCCTACATTCCTCTTTTTTTCCACCCCTGCAAAAGAACCAACTACTCTTTAACCATGAACCTGTGAAAGCTGGAAACACACCCCTGCACATTCTGCAGCTCTATATGTACATAACTTGGGCCTTCGGCCATTTAGGTTATTATTCATTCTCCCTACCAATACTGTACCTTTTCTAAAGTTTGGTGCCAACCCAGCTTGAAGGCCTCAAACATCAGAGAACCAACAGAAGATGTGTAAATTTTTAATATGAAGTCAATCAAGTAACTGATTTCACTAGATAAAGGAACTAATTTTGTAATTACGAGATGCCAACTACCATCTAGATAGTGCATTTCCAGAACAGTGTATTAGTTTGTTTTCCCAAAAGACAAAATGCTGAGTATTACTGCACCAATATTTAAGTTATTTTTACTTCTACTTCTAGAAAAAACATCTTGCTGTTGCCCTGCACTCCACCTGCAGAACAACCAAATAAAAGTCTTTAAATATGGTGGTAACTGCCACAGAGAATCTAGAAATCCTAAGTTTAAACCATGTATTAGAGGGGCGATATTTTATGTTGAGGAGAGCATTTGCACAGAGGAAGAGTATTTTATTAAAAATAATAATGACTGCAATTCTTGTCATCCTGGCACTACTCAAGAATTCAAGTCAAACTCACTGAACAGTTCTGTTTGGAGAAAAAAGTGAGGGGTATAAAGGATCAGTGGTGTGAAAAACATATCCCAGCAGTCACAGGGGGTGATTTAAGCTTCCAGAAAGGAACCCAGAAGGGTGGGTCTCAAGGTGTTTTGACTGAGATGCTCTCATTTTGCATAATCTCTTTTTATAGAATTTAAAAAAGCCTGGCAGAAGGAAAGGCACACAGCACTGGAAAACAAAAACTGCTTGAAAAGATGCAGAAAGCAAATTGGCAGGAATCCAGCAATATTTGTACCATTCAATCCGCATGCTTGTTCTTTTTCCATCGGGATCGCCCGTCTTCTCCTTAAAGCATTTTGAAGGATATTTGCCCCATAGATAATATGGGGGTGGGGTGTTCCCTCCTTCTGTGGATGCTTTTTAATGGGCTCAATGAAGTAATCCCCATGGGGCAGATGGAAATATCCAGTCTGAAAATAAGCACAAAAGAGTTAATCTCTACTGTCCAGTACTGGAAGTAAAAAATAAAATAAGAGTCTTTTCATATCACCATCCTTGAGCTTGTCTCATAAGCCAGTCATTACACTGCAGAAATAAGAAAACAACAGTTTTTTAGCATTATTTTGCTACATATGTGAAGGATGCTTTGTACCTCACAAAGGCATAACAGTCCAAAGGGGAATAGAAAAAACATCCTCTTCCTAATAACCTGAAATCCTGTATACTGAGGCAGAGGCTCCCATATTTGTACTAAATATGGTCTAAAGTTAATTTGTCAAAGACGATGCACTAGAAAGATTTGTGTCTTGTTCTTCTGGTGTTTTGCATCCATTCCCCAGAGAACAAGCCCTGAATAGAAGCTGTTTCATAAGTGCAAAGCATAACTCTGCTCCTAGCTGCAATTCCACAGTCAGATTAGGGAACCCATCAGATGGGCTGGACTGTGTGGTTCACCCTCAACTCAGACTACAAACCTCTCTTGCCCCCAGGCTTCCCATGGAAGTATCCATGATTTCCATGGATTCCATTATCTTCATGGATTTCCATGAAGATAATCCATGAATTACATCAGGTTATTGTGATCGTGCAATAGACCTGCTTAATAAAGGCTGCAACATTTCTTATGCTATAAATTCTGTATCAACCTCCCAGCTTTGGCTGAGGTACAGGACCTTCGATACTCATCTGGCCTACAGCGGGCCAGTTTACACGCCTCCCTCTGCCGTGATCTGAGACACCCATGTAACCAGACACAGACTTCCTTGGTCCCTTGTATCTCAGCTTTTTTGCAGGGATTGTTAACATTGCAAAACCGTTGTATGGCCCTTCCACGTCAACATATATAGAGCATACTAAATCTAATGCAGCAACACTGCGCTCCTGCAGCTGCTGTATTAAAACTTGCAAGGACAGACAAATTAAATAAACCGTTTGAAACACTCTTACAGTTTCCCTGGACAGTTGGGAAAGCCAGTATGAGGGTAAGGACAAGAGGGAAACCATATGAATGAAGGAAAAGCATTCTTAAAAAATAGCAACTATGGGCTCTGTGTACTAGGCAGCTCAGCGAGATCTCCATACCACAAGCTTCAAAGTCCCCTCTACCAGACACCTTCTGCCTCCACTCTGATTGCCACAGGCCCGATACATCCCACAGCAAACTTGTACAACTTAATAACTGTGACTGTCATTTCACAGAATTTGCCCAACTGTTCTTAAGAGAAGAAACTCTTTCCTTGCAGTTTTCCAGTGCAAGTCGAAGTTTAAAAGCCAGAGGTTGGCCTTGATTTGAAGCCTCGGTAATATCTATAAAGTTTCACAGGTTCAATAATCGAAATCACATAAGTTTGCTCATCTGGGATTACAGTTACTGCCTGTATGTTTTTTGTTTCATTTTTAAGAAAAATGGAATCAAGATTTCTGATTTTTAAACATGAAATCCAAAAATGCTCAGGTTTCTTTTTAAATTATAAATCAAGGCTACTTTTGACATAGGAGCTGAGACACACTACAAAAGCAATAAATCCCATGTTCAGACTGGATAAAGTGTAACTTTCCTCCTGCTGCTTAAGGAATCAAAGCACCATCACAAAACTTTGCCCATTTCATTCCACAGCATTTGATCTGCCCTGGATATACTGGAAGTCTGGGTTATCTGACCTTCTTCTTCCTGTTGTGTTTTTTAACTCAGTTGGAACCAGGAAGAACTAACCATCTTCACCGCAGATCCTGATTTTATAGGGCAGGCTGATTAGTCACTGGACTATTATGTCAAAGTTGCATCTGTAAGAAGAAAGGCCAGGCAATCATACAAAAAATTAAGTATATTAGTAGTGACCTAATTTCCCAAGCTCCCCCAGCAATGCTTGCATGTTAAAATTCAGCTCTCCATCCAAGCTGTATCGAGCAGGAGAAAAAAGAAAAATCTATCATATTTCATACTGCATACACACATGCACACAGATGGCAGTAAAGGTTGTTCAATGAGCCAGCAAAAACTGGGTACTACAGCACCTGGCTTCAGACGTTCCCCCTTTTTTTTTTTAATTACTTTTTCAGTATGGAATATCTATTTTCACAGTCTTACAGGTTTTTGCTATAACAACTCTATCTCAAGCCATCCCTGTTCCAATACAGCCACACCACCGCCAACCAGCTAGCATTCTGTGGACATTTGTTAAGTTCAGCAGTACGACTGTATCATCCCACCCACCTGCGGCAGAAATCTTGCCAGTCTTCCTCTAAATCTGGGATGAAACTAGGAGTTGTCCCTCCTGTCCTCTGCAGTAACTGCTTGTCTGCGCTAGTTCATATACTGTTCTTGTCACTTCCATTGTAGCACTTTCCAGGAGTATGTGTGGCTCCTTAACTCACATCTATTGTATGTGCTTCCTTGTTTACATTGACAGACAACTGAATGTGTGCAAAAACACAGTTAGCAGCACTGTCCTTCTCTGTGCCGTAATTACTACCTTCCCGCTTGTCTCCTTTGTTACGTGAGGCAAGGTCCAAGAGAAACTTTCCGCACTTCATGCAGAAAAAGTGGAAATCCTTAATGTCCTTTAATTTCTGGAAGAGGCCATGTCTGTGTGTGAGATCTCCCCTGAAGAAACTTACCTCAGGCGTGTGTAACTTCCACATGATAGCTTTAACATTTGTTCTTTAAAAGAGGTTGACAACAGCCAGAACAGACCTTTCACACTTGTTGGCTACAGTTTGCTGAATCTTGGGAAGATAAAGGCTACTCCTATACCTGACACCCAGACTGAAGTCACTGTAGAGCATGAAGAAGTCTGAGGGACTATTTTACCAAGGAGACACTCCAGACTGCAGAGTGTCATCAACTCACAGCTCAACTCGCCACAACAGCTCCTGACACCTTGGGACTATCAGAAAAATCTGTACTTACTGAAAGGCAACTAAGCCTGTAGAGTAGCAAAACTAAGCTACAGCTAGAACTGCCGCCAGCTCAGAATAAAACAAGAAGAACCCTGGGTATATTTTCAGGTTATGCACAGCTCTTGGTGGTTGGCTTGGCAATACTGCCGGGCACACCTACAAGGGCCATTTCAGGCACTAATGCAACAGTGCATCCCCGAAAACAACTGATGGGATGGCACTGAAATACGTAAACCAGCTTTGTCACCAAAGAGAGTGCAACTGTACCTGTCAGCCCACAGCCCTCTTCTGAACCACAGACACAGCTTGTTGCAGTTTCTCTGGTTTTAGCTCTGACCTCACAAAGACTACTGAAAAACACTTTTAACCTCAACCTAAAAAGTGGTTCTTGGGACCACTCCTTCACTTCTGTTGCTTCTTGCAGGGTTTTAAAGTACCAGTACCATGCATTCAAGGCTACAAGTCAGTAGGCCAGTGTTCTGCATCAAACTCCTGGATTAACCCAAAAACATTTGGGAACAGGTATCCTTGCTTCTTTCCCATCCCAAACTACTGGTTCCTGCCATCAAATTATGGCCACGAGTCCCTCCACTGTGCAATCTGAGGAGGGAGGAAGGAGGAACAAGGATACATTGAGCATGTATTGCCTCTAAACTCATTGTAACATAAAACCTGCATCTTTATTTCATTTATGGAACAGACCTGATATTCGTCATGAGGCTGAACGTGCATTAAGCACTTGGGAATCCTCATAGAAAAAATGAGTTATAAATCATCACTATTGTGTGAAACTTTCTCCTGTTTTGTGTAGGTTTACAGACTAAAGCCCAGCTCTACTCACAGTATCTAAAAAATCTGCAAAGAAAAGGCTAGGGTGACACTGTGTTACTGTTCTTACACAAAAGATCCAGCAGAACACACAGTTTTCCAAGTACTACACTTCTAAATAAGGTGACGGATTGCAAGTTGCAACAAAATTGATCCAAAAGTTCTCATGGATCCTAAATTCTAGTAGCGATAGAATTTATTTAAACAAAACTGCCTGCTCTGTCTGTAACAAATTCCCCAATAAGTCAAGATACTCATAAGCAATCTTTCCTTTCACTTGAACTTTGTGCTCTGGGAGTTTCTGAAAGAGTTTGAAATTTGGATGAAACCATCATCACTACAATACAAAATCAGAGAAATGCCATCACGTCCTACATGGCACTTCAGTGCTATCTGCACTCAGATACCCAGTAAGGACAGCTGCCTCCATATGTTCCTTGTTACAGGACAGAGACAAGATATTGTAAACGGGACAGATTGTCTCTCTCCGAAGGTGTCAGGGTGTTACCAAACATCCCTGGGTACTTCCTCTTCCCAGACAGTTTTCAACACATGGCTATTCTCTAGCCACGTTGCTACCTGAAATCAGCGCATGCATTGCCCTAATTCATCTTGCAACTGCAGTCCTCATGGTGCTACAGCACGTGGAGAAAGAAAGCTGGAAGAGGAGATGAAAACAGAGAAAGTCAAATGATTTGAATAGATTCTCTGGTCTTTATTACTACTCCCAACCACCAGTCCAAGAGGAGATTAGGGTTCTTGAGACCAGTGTCTTAAATACAGCTCTGCATATGTGGTACAGAAATGTTCTATGTCCTGTGTTACCTGAAGTACCATAAATCAAAGCAAATTTAAGCAGGGTCAGGAACTGTAGACCTTTCTGCACAGCCATATTACAATCATGACTGCAAAAGCAATGGAAGAGTGATACCAAAAATGTGCATTACTCTGTATCATCTAAAAAATCCGTAAAACATTATGACATGCTCCACTTTATTATCTGCAAATGGCTGCACTGGGTGCCTGAACTTACAAGAGGTAATAAAACATAACATTTAGCTCATATAAAAGATGAGTTCTGGAACCTGCCTAAAAAATTCCCCCTAATTCTAGTACCATGTAATTTTTACAATGTCTAAAAACATCTGTCAGTTCCACTTTTGCACTACAACAAGAACAGGAGCTGATACTTTCCACGAGAAAAGTTCTTCTCATGGCTCTTCCCAGAGGTAACTGGAAGATAAGCTAGGCATTTGTATATCTCCTAAATCAAAATCCTTTATCCTTGCTTTGTTTATCCTGAAACTATTTTATTATTGACTGAATGGCTGTCAGGTAGAAACCATGACTTTCATTCCTGTCCGGAATCATAAAGAACAGCACACACATGTTATACTCCAAATTACAAATTTAAAAAATCCATCAATTGCACAATCTATCAGTTGGAAGTATAATGACCCTATACATTAGCAATAGTGAATAAAATCATCATGGTTTTAACAGTGAGAAACATGGTTCTCTCAGGAATATTCCATTACTGTAAAAAAAAAGAAATATTTCATATTTGAAATGCTAATCTACTGGGGCAAATAGTATTTTTTAAGAATTCATATTCCTGCTCTGTCTGACAGAGAAATGTCTCATAGAGATACGTGTGTAAATTTACAGGTAAAGCCAATTAATGAAATCAGAGTGGGAAATGCACCATCCCCGCCAGTGCTGCTTGGGATGAAGTGACTGTAAAACTCCACTTCCAGCACACAGATGTGCTTTCCAACAGCTTCCAGAGACTTCCAGCTCTTACTGAACTTGTGCTTTGCACTTGCACTTTCGTCCTGCACAGGCTATACACCAAGGAGTGAAATGCTATGACCAACTGGAAGAAAGCACCACCAATCTTCACATTAAACTCATTTCAAAGCACTCGGAGCCGGAAAAATTGCCTTTGCTGATTAAGGACTTCTTTAGTTTTGCTCTTTATATCTGTCCTTTTCTGACTCATAATAGCAAGAACTTTTCATTTAAAGTCCATCAGACTTCAAGCTACGTATACATACAACATATGCTTTTTCTTTTAGTGGTCTGCTGCATCATCCACTTTTGAGTGCACTCACACGGCCTCAGAATACACAAAGGAGTACCGTTATGAAAGCTTCATCGGAAATAAGCCAGCCTTATTTACGCTCATTAGAGAGTTTAGTTTTCACCACAGAAAAAAATAACTGCAGCCAAGTTTCCCTCACTTAAACTTCTTTATGAGAAGCTACCATGTAAAACAGTAACAGAAATGGCCAGAAAATAGTGGGTGTGGGGGCTGTGTGTGCATGTGTGTGTATGCCTACACGGGAAAATCTAAAACTCTACCACAGAATTTTTTTCCAATGTGTTGTTCTCCTATTCTTCAAATCTCTCATTTCACCCCCAAATTCTGACATACTTTTGCCAAAAACGTTTCCCAGAACGCATCTGGAAGGCAGTGACATAACTTAATGGGATTTTTAGTTCACGTGCCTCATTATTTTGACACAAACTGCTCCCTGGACACATCCATCTCCCACACTGCATGTCGCTCGCCAGGAGGAAATAGTCATCTTGGGACACTTCTGACTAAAGGTTTTCAATGAACTTTTTTGATTTTCAGTGGAAATCTGCATTTTACAGTGGAAAGCAGATATCTTTCACATATTTCTTTTGGTCAAAAGTTCAGAGGTTTTGTCAAAATATATTTTCTAGCAGAATTTTTTCAATCAATTCCATGTGGGAAGCTGAAGCTGAGTCCTGTGGGAAGGGAAAAGAGCAGCTTTAGCCTTGGCTAAGATTTTGTAATTGCAATGTTATTCCAGACAGGAGGGGCTGGAATTAATCAGTGTGTGTCAGGAGAAAAAGGGAGGGAAAAACCCAACAATTTGCAGTCTAAAGCTATATAACTGAGTACGTTGACAATAATGCCAAAAAATAATACCTGTCGTAAGAACAGTGTGTAACACACTAAAAACAGACAGCATTATTTCTGAAAACAGGGCAGTGATGGACTCTGGAAACACATCGAGTTTTTAGAAGTGATGTGAAACAAATATAAGAAGACAAGATGCTTTTTTTACCTTCAAGTACTTTGCTCCAAAAGTACTTACTTATTAAAACTGTAATGCATGGCAAGAGAAACTCGGTTTGAATAAAAGAATTTTCTAATTAAAGAAAAAATTGTGCCATAGGAAATGTGTAACCAGAGAACGTCAAATAATCAACCTGAACTGGTGAAGTAAATTATCTATAAACATTACACATGCTAAGTTTATTTTCTGTTTTCAGCTTATGACTTAATTGCTTTCTGTATGGCATTTTTTTTCCCCAAGGATCTTTCTCTTTGAGTTGTTGTCTGTTCCTATCTCTGCCAGAACACAAATCTACCAACATGCAGGTCCAGATGAGATTTTCACCTATGTCCTCAGCCAGAGCTACAAAAAAATCGACCTGCCATGCCGTTGCTCAGGCAGAAAGAGCAGTTTGATTGTTTTTTAGGTATTGTGAAATATGACAAACGACTTCTATGACCATCACCCACAAAAAAGGACAACACTCCAGCTCTTAACAGAGTTCTAACGAAAAAAAACTAAGACACTGGAACACATTTCATCAAAGCTTTGGTCCAAAATTAAAATAGTTTTTTTTTAAGACAACAGGGTAAGTAAAAGAACAGGATACTATCATATCGGAAGATTTTATACTCTTTTGTCACACTTGCTACTTCATACAATTTAGAAACTGCCAGAAAACTAGCCACAGGTGTCAAAAATGAGTGGAGTTAGGCCCTGCACGCTGTGGGCTCATAAAGTTCAATCAGACAAAAAGGAGAAAAATATCAATGCAAAGCCAAATTCACAGCAAGGTGGACTTTTGTGGAAGAAAATTAGGTATCAGAGGCAGAAGAAGAGTCTGATATCCTCCAGTTCTCAGGTTCTTAGCAGTCCTAGATACGTCAGAGATAAGGGTCTTTCTGGCTGGGGACATACCCTCAGCAAAGGAGAAAAGCCAACGTTCTATGATCACGTCGATCAGCTACCATACAACTACTTACAATACTTGATCACTCAGCTGACAGACTTGGCAGAGGATCATTACTCCAGGTTATGGCAACAGCTTGCTGGTGACCACACTCAGCTTCATTTGTTGAAGCCCCTGGCAAAATCATGGAGCAGATCCTCCTGGGAACTCTGCTAAGGCACACAGAAAATGAGGAGGTGACTGGTAACAGCCAACATAGCTTCACCAAGGGCAAGTCATGCCCGACAAATTTGGTGGCCTTCTGTAATGTGGTTACAGCGTCGGTGGATAAGTGGATTACAACTGATATCATCTACCTGTCATTACGCAAAGTGTTTTGACACCGTCCCACACAACATCCTGGTCTCTAAATTGGAGAGACATGGATTCGAAAGACGGAGCACTTGGTGGATAAGGAACTGGCTGGACGGTTGCACTCAGAGTTGCAGTCAACAGCTCCATGTCCAAGTGCAAAGCAGTGGCAAGTGGCATTCCTCAGGTGTTGGTACTGGGACCACTGTTGTTCAACATCTTTGTCAGCGACACAGACAGTGGGATTGCGTGCAACCTCAGCAAGTTTGCAGATGACACCAAGCTGTGTGGCGTGGTTCACGTGCTAGAGGGAAGGGATGCCATCCAGAGGGACCTGGACAGGCTGGAGAGCTGGGCCCATGCAAACCTCCTGAAGTTCAACAAGGCCAAGTGCAGGGTCCTGTACATGGCTCGCGGCAATCCCAAGCACAAATACTGGCTGGGCAGAGAATGGATTGAGAGCAGCACTGAGGAGAAGGACTTCAGGGTACTGGTGGATGAAAAGCTGGACGTAAGCTGGCAATGTGCGCTCGCAGCTCAGAAGGCCAACCGCATCCTGAGCTGCATCAAAGAAGCGTGGCCAGCAGGTCAAGGGAGGTGATTCTGCCTCTCTACTCCGCTCTTGTGAGACCCCACCTAGAGGACTGCGTCCAGCTCTGGAGCCCTCAGCATAAGAAGGACGTGGACCTGTTTGAGTGAGTCCAGAGGAGGGCCACGAAGACACTCAGAGGGATGGAGCACCTGTCCTATGAAGACAGGCTGAGAGAGTTGGGGTTGTTCAGCCTGGAGAAGAGAAGACTCCAGGAAGACCTTATAGCAGCCTTCCAGTGTCTGAAGGGGGTCTACAAGAAGGCTGGAGAGGGACTTTTTACAAGGGCATGTAGTGCTAGGATGAGGGGGAATGCCTTCAAACTGGAAGAAGGTAGATTTAGAATAGATATCTGGAAAAAAAAATTCACTCTGAGGCTGGTGAGGCACTGGAACAAATTGCCCAGAGAAGCTGTGAAGACCCCATCCCTGGAGGTGTTCAAGGCCAGGCTGGATGGGGCTTTAAGCCACCAGGTCTAGTGGGAGGTGTCTCTGCCCATGGCAGGGGGGCTAGAATTAGATGATCTTTAAGGTCCATTCCAACCAAAACCATTCTGTGACCCTACGATTAATTTCTTCTTTTCACTGCACTTGAGCAGGACAGATTAATTCCTCTTCCCACAGTTTAGGGGAGATGGGGATTTGGATGAAGGTTATCTAAGGTACCTTTTAAGAAGCTAAGGCGTTAAAAATCCACCCTTTATAAAAATGGGTAAGAGAAGGAAACAGTTCAAATCCTGTGTTCATTTGCTCGTCTGCTGTGCCTAGAAACAGTTCATTAAGTAATACTGATAGCCAGGAATAATTTTACTGTGAGCTTTGCATCTCTTACAGAATCTGAAGTACCCTGGCTACATTCATTTATACTTCAGGAAATTCTCTGTGAAATTAATCTTTTTCTCTGAGCATGAGAAAATACATCATAGAAACATGTAATTTTAAAATACATCTTTTTTTATACTTCAGGTCATGATGTCCTCCACTATCAATCTTTATTGTCCATTCATTACTTCTTCCAACTATTTTCTGATTATCCTTAGGAGAAACAGTTCAGGTATCTTATTCATACATTCACTTGTGGGTGCCCTGTTGGCTGTGGCTATATTTGCATCATAGAAATATCCCATCTTACTTTTTTTCTTATTATAGAAGATCCACCAATAAAAGATGATAACTGTGTCACCGTGAAGCTGCTTAGAGCCTCATTAGTCTCTATACAGGCTTCTGCTTTGAAATCTCCAGTCGTTGATAAGGAACGTGAAGCTGTGTTCCCACAGCTTCTACATGTCTAACTGTATCACAGTGCCCAGCAGCAGTCCCTTCGTGTTGTCCAATTCCCAGAGAGCCTTTCAGCTTCCTTCCAAATTCTCATTTTCTACTTTTTGAAATATGTCCCATTTGATCTGCTTAAGCCAGAACTGTCCTCCTTTGCTGCATCTAAAGTTCAAACACACCAATAAATTCCAACAGGGTAAAAATTTATTGTCTGTTAGAGGAGACTTAGAAACTAGCCATTTTTATAGTCTTAAAATACAGCAAAGATGGCATTTAATAAATCTTACAAAGCTTCCACTGCTGGTTATGTTAAGTTAGAACAAGCCTGTGTTCCCCACAGGCTAGGCATCCAGCAGGGAGATTGCATGGCACAGCAGACTCTTAATTCATTAACTCAAATACAGTTTGAACACTTATTCTGTTTACCAGTGTGATTTCCATATTGCAGCTGAGAGACAGACTGAAGTCCTGAACACTCCTGAGATCTGTGGCTCCTTTTGTCAACATTTCCTTGTCGCTCAATTGCTGACAAATATGTTGTGTCTTTGGAGAAGACAGTGTTGCAGTCCTTTGGGCTGCTTAATCTGCCCAAAAGCCAGTGAGGTGACACCACAGCAGGACAGGCTGAGTGGGTGGTGCCTAGTCTGTGCCTTGAGCCGGTCCACACAGCAAGTTGCATCACTCCAGAGGATAAAGCACACCCAGAAGTTTTTCCTCCTGCAAAAATCAGCTAGGTCACACAAGGCACTCCATTAAGCAAGGAGTATGAAAAAGTAGTCAATATAGCCTCAAGCTCTACCTCAGGGTGAATCTAATAGCAAGTTAAATCTAAATTAAAAATCAATAAGCTTTGCTATCCAGTCTGAAGGACACTCTCAGGTGAACAGTAACACAATATTTTTCTGAGCCTTTGACTCTTCCTCTTATCCATGCTTTCTCCCTCCCCCTTCTCCCCTGTTTTTGTACTGGAAGTTTTAATGGCAATTTGTGCTAAAAAAAAAAAAAAAAAAGCGAGCTGTTTCTCCAGGTGGAAGAGGCTTACTTTGACTATAGTCACGAGAGGGTGAGACTCTTGCAAGTTTTGACTCCATTTGGGATCCAAAAACAACTTGGCAAGTGTCACTGTTCTGAGACAAAACAAAATGTTTGCCCAATTCCTCCAAAAACAACCTTTAGTTTGGAAGAGTAGAAAAGAGCAACAGCTGTTTTATTCCTGGAAAATACTCTTGGAACATCTAATTCTTATCTTCCTAATTAAACTTGTTCAGACAGCACTGTATCCAGGGGGCTTACAGTGTACAAATAGGTGTTTTTTTCATCTCATTAATATCAGAACAGCCTCTCATGAAAATGAAAATAAACACTATGAAAATGGTTTCTACTACCCAGCATTTGAAATTCCCTCTGAGACTTTTGATAGCAGGATAAGAAGTCCTAAAGCTTTGATTTGGAAGCCAGTAAACTTTTACAGTTTGCAAAGAAGATCAAGTTCGACAATTTAAAGCCCATGTAACACTGACAGTAAAGATTTAAATGCCTGATTGGTAAAAGGTTCCTTCCCTAAACTGTGCTTTCTATTAATAATAAAAGCACAAGCAAGAGGATCCACAGAGCGGGCATGATCTCTAATCCTGGAGACAGAAAGCACCATGGCTGTTTTGCCTTTCTGCTCACTTATGCTCTAAAACTAATTTCAAGCTAGTGAGCATGACAATGTTAATACTGCAGAGCTCAAACTTTATTAGAGAATAACTAAATGCAAATATTTGATCAAATGACAAGTGGCATTGTTTCTAGTGACAAGTATTGTTTGTACTACTGTGACCCACAGGAACCCTAGTCAACAGCCAGAAAAGCAGAGATACAAACGATGACAGCTGCCACAACGTGTGCACATAGATGGAAGAAAGCACAATTATCCCATTTTTCAGTGGATGAAAGCCTGGCAGGAGCTTTACTCTGCTCAAGAGCAGAGCAAGGCAAGGTCACAGCCCAACGTCTTCCACTACTCTACAGAAATTATTTTGCTTGAAGAAACAGAAGTCTGAGAGGAAAAGCAACATCAGACTGGACTACAATGACCCACACCTGCTCACGCTCGTCTCCTAGCTTCATTCTGTCCAGCCCAAAAGCAAGCAGAGATGTCGAGAGCAGACAGCATATCTTAGGTTCGCAGTTGTGATCATAGGTGTGTTTGGGAGAAGGCTTCTGTCTCTCTTTTCTCCAAACTCATGAAGCCTCCGGCTGCACACCGCAGATGGGACTTAGGAATGAATTTCAGCATTCCTAGGAAGGATCATGCCACCACTTACCATGGAAGTGTCACATCAAGGTGACCTAAAAGGCAGTCCATACTGATGCGCTCACTCTCTTCATCACTTACCATTTATGCTTCCAATGCCTTCCTAGCAGGTGACTTCCCCACACCGAAGGGTAACCTCAGAGCAGCACTGTGACATGGAGTTTCAGCTCAGTGCCTACAGGAGGAATCATGGCTTCTGCTCAACAGCTGCAGCTCGAAACACACTGCCCTTGGTTCCGGGTGTGGTATGAGAAAACAGCTGCTCCATTTGCTCTGCACAGCCTTGCAACAGGCTGCGAGCAATGCTCAAGCTGCAGCTTGCTGCGCTATCACTGGGGAGGAATGAAGGGGGAGGGAGCTTATCAAAACCAAATACCTTACAAAACATAAAAATTCAGTCTGCAGTTGAAGGCAGCTGTGGCACATTAAGATATCCATGTCAAGTGAGTGATACACTACACTGAAAACGTTTTGCATCGCAAACAATGGCTGTGTTGAAAAAGGACTGAGAGTAAGAAATGGGATGTGAGAGGGGAGGGAAAATGAGATAACACCATAAGAACAAGGTTCACACCAAGTCCCTGAACTCAGATGACAGAGTGCAGTCTCCAGCATACAGCTGATGCTTAGCACATGGCAGTCTGGGAATCAGCATGATGATAGCTGGAAATCACAACAGAAGTCCTAAACTTCTGCTGGCCTGAGGCAAATCACATGCCACTCATTTGACTTTCCCTGTTATTTCTGTCCGCCTGAGAAAGGAGAACAAAGTGATTTTATGACTGCATCTGGCACACCACCATAAATGTCTTTAGAAATCTAGTACAAGTCTCAGCTCCCATGCATACCAAAGCTGAAGGCTGATCAGATTCAGCACTGGGTTCAGGTCAGTTTAAAAGCATAGAGCACTTAAGTTAGCTCTGAACTTGATTTAAATCCTCCCCTTGAAGCTTGAATTCTGACTGAGCACCCTTTCCGTATATGAGAGGTACAGTGCACACACTGATATGTCATCAAAATTATCTGCATGTGGGAGACACTACAGCTTGCAGGCAGAACATTAACAACTCTCTCAGAGGTGCAGAGGATGGCCTATGCTTTAAAATTCAAGTTGTGCGAAAAAAAAAACCAAAACAGTACAAAGAAAAGCCTGCAAGACAAATGCTCCTCAATGTGTTTCAGCACAAAACTTGGCAAGGTGTATACTGCATAAGAATCAAATCAAATTTGCTACAAACCCAATAACTGAGTAAACTACTTAAGCTAAGACTAGCACAAGATTCTGCTAATTCCAAGCCCCCCCCCAAGAGCTTGATCTGATGAAATACCAACTGCCTTCTCTACAGTGCTGAGACTTCAAGGTTCTCCTGAAGCTGGTGGGAAACGAGCAAGTTCAACACCCTCCAGAGCAAGGCCCTGTATAATGAGCACTTGAAAAGGCTGAAAAAGAGACAACATGAGGAAGCAGCAAGCAACACAGAGAAACTGGAGAGTTTCTGCCTGCTTGCCATGTGCCCTAGCACAAGAGGTAGAGAGCTTCAAAAGCAGCTGGCAGGTAACAAAACATTTTATCACCTAGGACATACTTAAGCTGAAGGAGCATTTGCCACATAAAATTGCTAATTGAAAATGTTTTAGAGAAATACCAGGAGTGGCTGGATAAATCCATGTAGGGAAGATTAGTCCCATATTTTTAAATAGAAAAATGCCATCTGCAGCTCAGAAACAGACAGCATGTCAGGATGTCCGTATTTGCAAGCCCTGTTCTTACACCTCTCCCCAGGAATCTGCTGTTGACCATTATTTCCTTCTGAAAGTCAGCAGTGTGCTCAACAAAGCCAAGGGTCTGGCAAATTAACACCCTCCTTCAACACAGAAATCACAATCTGCTGCTCAGGTGCTGTCTTTGTAGGAGCTTTTTCAGTAGATAAAGCGGCTTTCTCAGTTGAATGATTAGCCTTCTCGGCTGCTTTTGCAGCCCTGGGGGCTTGTTCCTATAGTGCCTTTCCTGCTCCAGGTCTCTATTTTCTTTTAGCCATAACATCAGCCCAAGATGCCCTCCTGGGACTTCATAGCAGGGCATGTGCACTCCTTTCTATCTCTTTAGACTAGCCGTTCTTGTCCCAGACTGACCATGGGGCTGGCTGGACTTTTGAGCTGATCTTGTACTGCCCATAGGTCTTAACTCCTCATGCAAGCAGCAACCACTTCCTTTAAAAAGTGCCCCTCTCCAAACTGTTCTTGGGGATATACTTTTGGCTGCTAGCAAAAGAAAAATGTTTTAGTTGTGCAGCTCACCCATGAAGATCAAAGGGATAAATTTCAGTCTAAAAATGATTAATTTAGGATTTTGATTTTTAAGTGTTTTGAAAACACGTGTTTGTTTCTTTTGTGGAATATTTCTGGAAAAAAAACAAACAGGTTTGTCTGTTGAAAAACCTATTGTTTTTATCTGACAGTGACAGAAGAATTAGATTTTCCTTCAAAATAATTCCTTAACTGCAAAGAGATTGCTTTTGCTATTTCGAAAATACATCACTGTTTGGAATAAAAGCATTTCATTTTGTCTTGCTTAAAAGCAGCAGTCAGCCTTTTAGGTTTGACTGTGGTATCCTGTAGCACAAAAAAAAGACAATATAGAGAAGAATTGGACTATTTATCTGAAAAAAAAATTGCAGTAAAACACTCTTTGGAACCAGGCAGGTGAGGAAAAGTGTTTTTCTTTAGTAAAAGGACTCATTTTCTTTCTGTTAAATCTCTGCTATCACCTCTTCTTTTGCTCATGGAATGTTAAAGTTTTGTCTTTAAAGCTGGCATGTTTTGAAATCCTCTTAATGTACCTTTCAGGAATTCAGAAGTGATGAAAATCCATTTTAATTTCAAAAAAGGCACAGATGCTCAGCATTTCTAAGAATTCAGCAGTTTGTTACTTTAGGATGTATAATGCTTCTTATGCAAAACAGATATGGTGATATGTAGGAAAATATGCAAAAGAATAAGAAAATACTTTTTGCACAGATCAGACAGATGTTGTCTACAGATGAAACACCTTCCTGAAGACACGCTCCTAGTCCTGTAGAATGAAACATTTTACTGAAAAAGTTTACTCAAACTTAAAAGATACTATCTTCAGCTCCTACTCATCATGATCCTTGCTAGTCTAAGAATACTGAAAATTCAAAAACTTGCTAACAATGGAAATAAATAAAAGGTAATGAAGACTAGATCATATACAGTCCAGACAGAACGCCAGTGGACTTAAGAGTTCTTTAAAAGACAGGTATATTTGATCATAACTCTCTAATAAGCTTTTGTGTGGTCAGAGGACTGTTTAGAAACAAATTTAGGAAGGAATTCAGGACTGAATCACCAGTAATTCACAATTCACTCCACACAAAGGTGAACTTACAAAGACAGTATGTACAATAAGCAATTCATTCTGCTCTCACTATTCACCAGAGTTGCATAGCTAAATACTGGAATTTTACTGCAGAAATCTTTACAACTGAGAGGTGATACTGTGGCTTTCTGAGAGAGACATTTTCAAACCCCTGATTTTTGTACAGGATGATGCCAGATCATGACAGAGGCACTGAAACATCAGTAATGAAAATGCTATGATTGAAAAACAATGTTTTTGCACTAGCCAAGCAAAAGCTACTTTTTTTTCCTCCCCAAAACAATTAAGGTGAGATTTCCTCAAGTTGATGTGTTTCTTTGTCAGTGCTATGTCTTTTTTCCTTCTTCCCTCCAACGATGAAAATGAGAAAACACTGAACCAAATACATCTCTGGCTCAACAACACTGATCTATTTGCAGCAGGAAA
>NW_009646931.1:3559434-3578470 GCF_000708025.1 Charadrius vociferus | reverse complement strand
TAGATCTGACAGCCTACACCACAACAAAAAATGTGCAGATTCCAAAGGCAATGAATAATCCCCTCTAGGCTCAGCTGCAAAACACATGCATTATTCTCATCCCTTCTTTTGTCGCTTTAAAATACGCTTGACCTTACTCTATCTTTAGTATTCAAGACAAGGTGGCACTTACAGATCCCTGACATGCGTTTTGTAGGAGAAAACTTTCAAAGCAAGTTCTGCCAGAGCTGAGCTGGAAACACAGAGGTGGTTTAATGGAACTGGCTGTTAAAAATCACTTTCAGCCGGCTTCTTTCTCCAGCACTGCTCGCTGTTTTCCAAGAGCTACACCACCTACACCTAGACCAGGATGCATGTTCTCCTTTCCTTCCACAGCCTGGCTCATTACCCAAAAAAAATGGTTGTTGTTTGGCAGCACATCTCTGGATTCTGCCCATTTTTCTTCAAAACATCAAGACTCACACATGCCTTATTACAGCTTCAATAGGTCTGCCCAGTACTGCCGACACGAGAAGAGCTGCCCTTCCGCTGTCACTGCCCATCCAGTGTCCAGCTACCCTCCTCCTTAGGCCCTAGACTTCCCTATGAAGTTACTGCCCAAACTGTCCAAAACCCTGTGTTTAGTTTCTCCACATAATCTGATTTGATTAAAACATTTGGCACAGACTTTGATTACCTTTCACTGAGAAACATTTGCGAATATTTAAACATAAGAACCATGTGCAGTTACTGAACAAGCTCTGGTTTTATCTTCAGTCTCCTTAGTCTTCAGTCTTTTCAGAAGGTTTTTTTCCATAGTTCAAGTGTCAGCAATTATTTGTGAGGCTCCAGGGAAGCTGTTGGGAATTAATTGTCTGCTATCCTTAAACAATAATTCTGCTAGTTCAGGAAGACTGTAACACAGCTGCAGAAATGAAAGACCAGCTCTAACTCCAGCATCTGAAGTCATGTCCAGCTCTCAGAGACAGTTGAGTTTCAGAACTGAAAGGCTGAAAAAAAAACCCCAGAATCAAAAACTCCATTCCTTTCGTTAAAAGGAAAAGGTGGAACACCAAGAATGTATGTCAAACATACCATTTTCCAAGGAAAAGATCCCTTTCCAGGCATTCTACACTCAAAGTCTCACAGCAACAAACCAATTTTTGGTGATGTTTATGCAAAACCTAGCACAACGCCTGCGACTCAGACACAAGGCACTACTGCCATGTGACTTACTACTCCTGATAATAACAACAATAAGAATGAGTAATAGCTAATAGGAGTAAAATTTACTTTACTGCTTGGGCTCCCTATAGAGATATGGCTTGAAACCCCCCCTAACAAACAATACCATGCACACCTGCTTGCCACAATGGGGTATATGTGTATGTTTACAGACCTCCCTCCGAGTCTCAGCAACACCAAAGATCCATGTCACAGCCAAAGCTGCAAGATGTCAGGGGCCCTGCTTTACCTCCTGAGGTACCCAGCAAACCCTTTGTGCGGTGGCCAAGACACTGTTCATCACAAAAACATGCTTCCTGTGAATCCCTATGAGTAGCTACCAATTACGTGATTTTTTTTTTTTTTTTTAATGCCTGACAGACTCCAGAATCTGTTAAACATACACTAAATACAGAGGAATCAGAAGCATATCAGAAAGCCAATCCGTAATGGAGACGTCTGAAGCTTGTCTGTGTACTGAAGTTTGTACTTCTGCAGACACACTAACCCAGACCACTTCTGGTCCTCCAAGAATGGCAAAGTATTAGTCTTCTTCCAAACTGTAGTGAGGTCTGGAAGGTAAACATTTTCATTTATATTGTTTTATTTTGCAACATTTACTATTTTTCAAACACAGTACTTTCATATTCCTAGGAAAATTCCATAATCCCTATGCTACAAGATAAATATAATCTTTTCCTGGGTAATTAACATCAAGCATCTCTGCAACGAGTGAAAGAATAAGGATTTCATCACAGTCTCCTGCTGCCATGGAATGATTTCTAACATGAAAGCCTGAACAGAAACAGAAATCTGCAAGCAGAAGCACGAAATGCACAAGAAGTGCATTTGCAGATCTTTATCCAAATTCAGACCTGTCCACTTAAACCATGGCATGCTCCTGCCAACATCTGGAATTTGGAAAACATAATCATTTTGAAAATGGCACATTATGTAATTGACCATCAAAGAAGAATATCATATGTTTTAGAACATTTGGAGGAGCCCATGGAAAACCTCATGATGTTCAAAGATCTTGTTGAAAAAAAATCCCACATTATTTTCATTGCACTGTTCAGGTGAGTTCTGCTCTCACTGCTTCCTGACAAAAATTGGATTTCTTATGGTGCAATTACCCTCCTGCCAGTCTTTCCTCCTGGACTGGCTGTCTCAGCTGTCGTCTCAGTTGTCCATTTGGACATGACCAAACAAGTGAAAAGGTGCAGGTAAAGTCAATGATATTGACATCTCATGTTGTGTTTCCACAGGGTTTAGGCAGGAATTAAGTAACAAAGTTTGTGATTCTGCTCAACTAGCTTTGAAGGTTGCTGTAGCAGAATTCTACCTCTGAGTTGCCACCCAAGAATCAACCTTAAAACATCTGCTGAGCTAATTCTCTAGTCAAGGGAAAAAGATTTTGGAAGGACACAGACTGATTCTGAGGGCTGACAGCCTGATGCAGTGGAGCTGTGAAAGCCTTCGTAGAAGAAGGGGTGTGGGTACCAGGGTAATCTCCGGTGTTGTTCAAGCAGGTCACCTCATGGCAAAAGATCTGATGAGATCTGGACCATTCGGTGGGACAGACTTCACCACAGAGGCTCTACTGTGCTGTTCAGGCAGATACTCTGGACATCCTTACATCTTAGCTAAACTCTCCAAATGCTTCTGGAGTCAGTGCTGTAGGTGGGATCTCAGACTGAATTGCTGTGGAGTGGAAGAAGTTGACTAGAGCTGGATAGGAGCCAGAAGATTTCTGAAAGGCCAATGCTTAAGCCACATTGGTGCAAGAAGTATCCTTAAACTCTTCTTTCCTTTCTTCATGTTTACTTTACTCCTTCCAAAACTGATCTTTGCTGAATGATATAACTGCTTTAGCAGAACTCAGCTCTTTCCCCAATGAGACACCAAAGCACCTTCGAAGGTCAGGAGATTTGAAGGGGTGGGAATGGTCAAGCCCACACAGAGGGCTGGGGAGCAGAAAGGGCTACCACAGAGTGTCCTCAAGCTCATGTGCAGTTCTGCTGCTTGTTCCCAGAAGCAAACCGAGTGAGGGCATTGCAAGCTGCAGTGAAACCAGTGACAAGTCCATGGTTTGCAAATCATTGTGTAGCACTGGCGAGCAGCAAGATGTTTTGACAGGAAGGTCTTTTGCTTGCCACAGGCTACAAGCTCCTGGCTTAATGTCAGAGCACAGCAGGGACTATTGAGTGGAATTAACACTACCACTTTGACAACATCATCAGTCTTTGATCTCATGTTTAAATCATCACACAAACAACTCCGAGTTGTGCTGTCTTTTATGATTTTGCCTGTGGAAAGAGACAGGCATCTCCAGAGGGTGACTGAAACCATGAAGGATGACAGATTAAGGAGGTGTCTAACTTAAAATCTCAGCTAAGTAGGTGGGAAGACACTAGAGCAAGATATTCAAGGTAACATTGGATGGTAAAAGGAACAGGAATTAGCAGAGGCAGCAGAAATAAAAACTGACAGCGAACTGTTAGCATTGCCTAATGTATTCTGTATTTGTAACTAGCTTGAGCTGAGGTCTTCCAAGCAACACCAGTGGGATACAAGTGGGATATGCAAGTCCTATGTAGCATTGCTGTCCTGCAGTCCCTGGTGAATAGGGATGGGCAAAACAGGCAACATAAGCAGGAGATTTAAGCAGGCAGGATTTGGCAGTAAAGATCAAAGGTTTTTCTCCAATCTCTTCATAAACTATTGAGCCTCATAAGTGTAACTTTCTCAAGCCTTCTGAGTTTGAAAGCATGATTTAAAAGACACTTGACACATTGAGATCCAAGGACTCAAGACAAAAAAAACAATCTAGCTTGCTAGAAAAAGTTCTCTGAACATGATTTTTTTTGTTCTTATTTTTTTTATTATTTTTTAAATACTGGATTCAGCCAATAGCCAGGAGGAAAAATAGTTTCAAACCCTTTCATGGTAGCTCAATGCACCAATACACAGTCACTTGCATCTATGAGGAGCACTAAATCATGAAGATTAGAGAAAAGGACTGGTTTTGTCCTCTTGGATTAGAAAGGAGCAGCTTTCCTCCCCAGACAATGACAGCTAGGCCAATTTGCCTGTGGGCGGTTTAATTAAAGATCTGTAATCTCTTGGCATTGACTAGCCATGTCTCCCCATCGCTATTCTTCCCTGACAGATCATTTGTTACCATCACGATCAGAAGCATCTGCTCTCCATCTGAGGGAAAACCACTATTCTCTTTTAATTCGCAACATACAGAATGCAATTCTAGAAGTGCCTTTTTTTATTCTGACTTGCACAAGTCAGGCTGACTTGCATTTTGATGCAGTACGTGCAGTAATGAATAACAGTACAGAGGTAAAATAGAATCAGTTGCTCATATGCTGCACAGCCAAGCTTCTAGCAATGACCTGAAACAGAAGGGAATTCAAAAAAACCCAAGAACAACATGAAGAGTCACTACATGTAGCACTACAGCAGGAGAAGCAAGTATATTTCCCAGTTCCAGCTGGCCACCAAACACACTTATGCAGTTATTCCGCAATAACGAGGTTGTTTATGCTCTGATTCTTGCCTAAACTATGCTTCCTGGGAGTTTAATGTAAATCTAGTCGAGTACAAGAATTAACATCAGTGGGAACTGGACTGCGGTGAGTGGAACAGTGACTGAGAAGGCTCCTGACAAGACTCAGAGGGTCAGTGATCCCACGCTGAAACACAAGACACAAGCACAATTTTAAAAAGCAAGAGAGGAATGAGGTTGCTGGTTGTGAAAGGAAAGGAACTCGTGCTACCGTCAGCCCACATTATTGCAGCAGGATGACTGCAGAGTCTTCAGAAGAGTCTCTGAAGTAACTCAGAAGACCCTATTCAGCAGAGCCAATGGCCATCTACGGATTTTGTGGCTACATATTCATTGCTTACGGAACTGCTACCAATGAAACTGTTACTGTAATAATGTAAACCAATCTTTACTTTAGTCCTACATTAGGCGAAAGGCTACATATTGACTTACTTTTTAGGGAGTCTTTTCATTGTTGCTTTTATCCCTTTAGACTACCTCCCTGCCCCCCAGTGCCTTGTCTCTGGCATTGTGTGACTGGCAGAGCTGGTAAAAATGAATCCCAGATGTTAAACTTATTCTTACAAGCTGGAAAAAAAAAAACAACCAAACAAACAAACAAAAAACCAAAACCAAAAAAAGTAAATCCTTCCGGTCCTGAGCAGATTGGACCTGATGAGCTCCACCCACAATTTAGTATTTTTCAAGGCCAAAATCAAACTCCAGACATGGCATTCACCTGACCAAATGTAAATATATACCTCTAAGCTCACGCTCTCAGGATCTCCCTCATAATCAGTGAAGAATGGGCAAGCTCCTCTGATCTGAACCATCTATCTTAGGACGAGTTAAACCACCAAAGAAAGTGTCCTAGGGGTGTCCTCTTCATTGGCCCTGAAGAAAGTCTGGACAAGCTGAGAAGTGGACACCTATACATGAGACATTCATGTTTGGTCAGACACATCTCATTTACAGTGACCTGGGATACCCTTAGACTGTTCTGTGTTCCACTTAACGCCTTTCTCCCTGCCATACTGGGGAACACCAAATAGCTATACTCAGTTGTAAAAAACTGACTGCTGCTAAGTCTGTATTGCTGTGTGAAGTTCAGACAGCTGGGGCATAACATCTTCATCTAACACATGTAAAATTCAGCATGTGTACATAACACTGCAGCCCAACTAGCAGTACTGAGGATATTTTCCACTGCACAGAGATATTTCTAATCACCACACAAAGAAAGGATAGAGGTTCTGGAAATTTTTAATTTCTGAATTATAATCATCTGCAGTAAGTCCTCACTCGTCCAACTAATAAAGCATTTAAAACCATAAAGCACTGGAAGCAAAACATAACAAGTGTGTTATTTAGAAGCACATACCTAAATATTATCTTTAATTTACATAACTGAATCTCTCTCCAGCTGTGTAAAATTTCTTTCCTCAGCTTTCTGATCTTTTCTTTTTTTTCAATCTAGGCTTCTATGATTTTATTTTTTTTATTTATTTCTGTTTCATGAACATTTCATAATATTGACATTAGAGTGGCACTATCAGTAAATAAAACAGTGTACCAGTCAGTGGATCCGCTGTGTGATTCTTATGCTTCTGTGCATATTTTTATTGTTCTGAACGCCATTACTCAGAAAGTACTACCTCCCTCCACTGACTTTATTCCTACACCTCACAAAGCAGACTTGCAAGAGATTCAATTCTTCCACCCCATTCCAATGCATCTGAATTACAGTGTTGATTATCCCTAGCAAACTGTAGCAATGATGAAATAAAAATATAACAAAGCAGTTTCTAAAAATGAAACTCCATAAACACTAAAAGATGTTACCCCTGAAAAAATGTCATTTAATCAGTATTCTCTTTACTAATTCATAGTATGATGCTTATTATACATTCCCTCTTGGCTTGCTACATGGCATAGTGATGGGAAAGCTAGTTTAGAACACAGAGCGCTACATATACTGTATCAGTTCCCAAAGCATAAGGAACAGCACCTCATAAAGCAAATAAAGTCAGGAAACACTACCACTTCAGGCCATTCAGTTTTTTAATGCTAGATTCTTGCCATTACAGATGTGAAAGACTTGTGAAAATGCAGCCAGAGTCTACATATGAACGTTTATATTTGGTTGAGACTGCAGGAAGCCTGAAACAAGCGCTCTGAAACACGTCCTATTTTGTTTTCAAATAGTGTTATCTCAGATACCCAGAACACCACTGTAGCCTCATGGAGCCTGTCCTTCTTCAAAGGGCACACAGACGAAGAGCAATTCAGTCACAAAGAACTCTGCCAGGGCTTTCCAAAGCAAGCATAGCCTCTGTTCAGAGCAGGGTTTAAAGAATACACTTTTTGTAAACTGGGCCCAGGATAGCTGCATTTAAAAAAAAGGAGGCCAATCCTTAATTGTGTGTGGGTGGAAAAGACAAGCATATTCTTCCCCCAAAGGATAACGCCAATAATTCTCTTTTATGTTGTGTAGCAGATAAAAATCATTCTGCTCGGATGTAGAGCTATAAAAATAAATTTTGGGGCTCAGCACCACTTCCCCAAAGCCTTGCTTGCAGGTCCTTATGGTCTTGCAGAATCCCTTCCTAGACAGCTGCAGCAGCAGCCAGAACTGTTTGTTTATTTACCCCTTTGGAGCTCTCTCCCTCACCCTTTGCTAATGCGCTGTACCTGGTTTCCAGCAATTACAAACTAGAGTTAGCAAGCAGCAGCTAAATTGGGATCACTCTAGTGTCTCACATACTGCTGTGGTTGCCTTGAGTTTCTGGCTGCTCCTGGAGCAGAGGTGATATAGGCAAATAGGACCTTTCCTGGCTATTTAGGAATCCTTTACTGGTTTTAAAAATGCAATACCAGTAAAACCATACACAGACATAGTGACAAGGTCTTCATTGTCATTTACACACAACAAACTTTTTACAATACTACCTACATTCTTCCACTTAATTCCACTAGCTCTATTAGTCAAAATAGTGAGCCTTCATCTGAAAACAGCATTAATTTCAATCCAAATTACATCAGCTTTGCTCAGTCAGTGTGACAACTTCACAGGCTGGTGCTGCAAGATCCAAGATCCTAGGAGAATGTTAGAAACTCTGTTAAAATGGACTGTAGTTTGCCCAAACAATTAAATGCTAGCTAACCCTCGGAATGGCATTTATGTGCTAATAACCACGTTCATATTCCACATTCCAGTCCCCATGTGTAATCGTTCCAACAAAATTGCAACCGATTGCAGCTATACCTAATATGGCATTGAGTTCCAGATTTTGGACCACAGTACTATGCTATGGGCTATTTCTGAATAAAATCTGTCTCATCAGCCAACTTAAAAAAATGACAGAAAGAGAGTGGCACATCCCACTTCATTTTATGCAATAATTCTGTTTTTCCCCAATACAATCAACAGTTTCTCAAGCCCCAAGCAAGTATTTTACTAACATTTTTAAATATCAGTATACAATTCATAGGTAAGAAATGACCTAGCTGTAAAGGGCTTGGCAAAAGCTGAATTTTTTACTTAGCTGTCCAAAAAGCAGACTCTGCTCAATAGAAACAACAAGTAACTGCTGTCCAATTCTCTTGTTCATGTCTAGTGGCACAACCACTGGACAACACACAAAGTCAGATTCTCCTGTCCACTTCTGCAGCTCTACCCTTTTATAGCAACTCACCGTACTTTAGGGAAAGGAAAAGGAAAAGCTTGCATGATTAGACCACCATTTGTTTATATCTGCAAGCATATGCTGGAAGAGAAGAAAGGACGTATTGCCAAAGCGATATTCAATAATTTAATTCTACTACTGCATCTGTTGTAACATTCTTATTTGATGTTGGGCGCATCACTAACAGAAAACCTCATACACAACCTCTAATAACATATTACTTTTTTTATAACTAACCTGCAACGAAAGCTGGCAGGAGCTGAACATACAAAAACTTGTGATTTTATGTTCCCAGGGAAAGTATAAATGAAATTTCTGATAATTTATAGTAAACATCCCAAAGCTGTGAACGCATCTGATTTTAATCTCTGTACTCAGAGTTATAATATGTAAAACAGTAATACTATCACCTTAGCCACTTTAGCTTTGTGAAAAATTCATGCATTTTTGTGAAAGTCACACTGATGAGCACAGAAAAACACAAAAAAAAACCCCCCACGTAAGTTTGTTCTAAAATTAAAAATCATGTTCTCATTAAACAAAATATGGGTCCACACAGCAAGCAATGAGAAATACTTGAAATGGCAATAATTAAGTGTCATTGGGAACACTTGAAAGGAATCAGGTCAAGAAGCATTTATGACGAAGTCTTTTACAGATCTCATACCACATGTATCCTTGATTCCATACTTGAGGTTGCAACAGCAACACTGCAGCAGGCATTTCACAACCTTAATGCTGTTAAAGTAGATTTCTTTAATAAAAACCATGTAACAACTCAGTGTGCTGTGGGTTCTTCCCACATATGGCCACCTTTTACAGGAGTGATATACCTGGCAAGTGCACTAAACTACTGCTCCAAACTATCTCCCCACAGCACAGCCATCAATAATAAGGAGCACAGAGCAGCATGTATTGCATCAGGTGGCATAGAGTGGCAACTGTTAAAAGGAAAAAAAAAAAAAAAAAGAAAGAGAAGAAACCACAGAGACAAACCCACCAACAATAGTGCTTTAATGCAACTGTTTCTAATTCTCAGTAATAGAATTAGGGGATTGTAGGGAAGTGAGGCATTACATATGGCTTTTCAGTAGCTGCTATTCACACACACACAAAATCAACAAAATCTTATTTCTAAAAGCTAAAAAGGATGCAGGAGACTGAGTCTGTTTCCTAGAGACTGAGCCTTACTTTGAATGCACATCCAGACATAACTAGGCATACATTGTGTTCCAGATACTACAACCCTTTCCGAGAAAAAAATATTTTTGTTGCTATTTTGTATCTGTTCTTCCTTTAATTTATTTTGCATTTAATCAGCAATCTATTCCTGGAGCCTGAGGCAGGGTTTTCTTCTTAAGGTTTTTCTAGGGCAACTAACAGCTTTCAACAAAACCTCTCCTAAAGAAGAAAAATGAAGCAGTTCTCTTGTACCCTTCAGATTCACCTATAGTTCTCTAATTCAGTTTACTTTGAAACAATCAGAACCAGGGGAGTCCTAAATAAGAGTTTTAAGCAAAGAAAGCCCATCTAAAGGAAACAGATTTATCAACTGTTGTGTTGTTCCAGAGCATGTCATCTCCCACACTTTTTCTTTGTGCGCATGTCTCCAGCACTCAGGCTATGTGTTGTACCATCTAACCTTACACAGCATGCCGGTCTTGGTCCAAGACAGCTTTCTCTTCTCCCTGCAATGCTAATGACTGGCTGCAAGGCTCAGGAAAGCCACTTCTGTACAAATTTACTACCTGTAAGAAAGACAGCACTTCTTAACCTCACACCAAGGAAAATTAAGAGCAATAAACAGCAGAGATGGATGAAGTGTCCTTACTGAAAAAAAACAGACTATCTTCAGATTTCAGATGCACCAACTTAAACCATCTTCCTCTGACTGCAGACATTGAGGATGAGTCAGATGCAAACGAATCCCAGCTTAAGGACTGGAAAAAAGGCTTCCGTTAACATCCTTCAGCAACAGCCTAATAAAAATTTTAGTTGCATATAGCTGTGGAAAAAGACTAGAGAAGCTACCCTCAATAAAAATTTGCCTTTGGGAAAGAAAAATACATGCTCAGAAGGATAAAACACGTCTGGGTCACCTATTTAAACACTGCAGAAGCGGCAGGAATATCTGCACAGAACTGCCACTTCGCACCTACAGCAACAAGAACGTTGCACAGCCCATTGAAAATAAGAGACATTACTCATTTTTAATGGTCTGACTAAAGAAGAAATGGTTACATTTTGCATCAGTGGAGATTCCTTCTTAGTTCTAACCAGGGGAAAGGAAACAGTGAGTTTCAGTCAGCAGCAGAGTCATCCAACAGGTCATTATAACCAGCTATCACATACACAGAAACTTCATATTTGCCAGACATAGCAGGGAAATGACACATCTTTGGTCTATCCTGTTGTATAGCCAACAGCATGCAAGGTCTGTTTATAATGTGCAGTGTGCACATATTTGGGACTGTAATCTGAATATCTATCTAGAAAAAACACAGCTCTGAAGAAAGAATGAGAGAACGTGAATACAATCCGTGTCCATAAGCATTATCTTTAGATGTCTGACTAAAACTGTGAAGATTAAGCTAATCCCGAACTGTGGGATTAGGACAGATCTTCCTCACATCAGTCTGTCAGGGGCTACCAGAAAGGAACCAGCACCGCCTTCTGCAACACGGCACAACTTACTTACCAGAATCCTCTGGATGTGCCAATCAATTTCCTGCCCCTTACAGGACTTCGGGCATTTAAGGTGCCTTTGGTCCCCCCCTTTTCATTGGTAGCAGCACACTGAAGTTTAGTTCCTTAATGCTAAACACTGTCGAAACACAGCTAACAGGGCAAAATTTAAGGTGAGAGTTTGACATCTCAATTCAAATAGATAATAAGTCTTACATTGCATTATCTTTTTAGGCCACATGAGTTAACTGGTATCACTTTGATCCAAAAAAAAAAAAAATGCAAACAAAAACTCCACCTCTGCAGTTTCACTATCATTTCAATAAATAATTTCACAGCATGTTGCATTCATGGGTTTGAAAATACTAATTCTGAAATTGCTAAACCTGAAGCAGTAGGTTGGATTCATTCATTTAGGACCTGAACTCCGTTTGAGCTCTTCAATTTCATTTTTTATGCTTAAGCAAGCTGCCTCACCAGAGGCACACTAGAGACTATCCTGTTTTCGTGACTAGACAAGCTGTACACGTGCATGCTTGTAAATCCAATAAATGATACAGCCATGTATTTAACAAGGTATAAAATATTTTCCTGTAAACGGAGAAAGAATTTACTCAAATTAACAAAAGAACTCAGAAAAATAGTCAAGCTCATCTGCTCAATGCACTTGAACTTTAGGATTCATCTAGAAGCACTGCTCAGGTGTAACTTGATTAACAATATAATCCACAATTCAAGCATAACATAGCTGAAACGTAAATGATACACAAAGCTAGCACATATGCTGGTTTGCTTAAAAACCTTCAGATAGGGGAAAAAACACTCACAAATAAGATTTCTTTTGATCATACATATAAATTGCTGAGTCCGATACCAACACCAACAATGTTATCTTCACTGAAGTGATACAGAAGTAAGAGTTTGACTCAAAGTCTCTGTTGACTCGAAATTGGATAGTACAAAAGCACTTTTGTCTATACCAGAAAAGGCAAATATGTAAGTCTATTCTATACCAGACTCATCAGTATGGCATTAAATGATATTAAGCCACCAGAACAGCCTGGACAGATTTTCAGTGACAGAAACACCAGCTACGATTGTAAGGTGTTTGTTTTCAAATGGGATTTTGATCTCTTGCTGCCATTTACACATGTCGAAAATCTTTCTCAGGTCTATCAGAATAGGTGCTTGATGCATTAAGAAAAGAAAAACACAGGAAGTTGCACATCATCCATCTTGTTTTTATTACTATACTGCTTCACGCTCTTTTTCCTCAGCGTGCACAGCACCAGCTACTTTTGGTCATGGATTTTTTATTGTGGGTTGGGTTTTTTTGGCAGGGGTGGTGTGGTTCTTTTTAAATGGCTATGCCTCCCTCTCCATTTCCGTAGAGGGAGTGGGTACCTTCCCCCCAAAAAAGCAAGGACTGAATGCTATCTTGTCTACAACGAGTGCAGATAAAGGAAGGGGCAAAACTCCCCTGTTCCTCCCCTTGCTCTGGTTCCCCAACCTCTGCATATTTTAAGGGCCAGGCACCACATAGTGCTAAGGAACCTACAGTCAGTACTACAGAAACAGTCTAATTTCCCAATTTGATTATATCTGTGCAGCTGCTGATTTTGTAGGTTCAGAAGAAACCTGGAGCTGAAGGCTGAAAGATCCAGTTCTTTACCTCTGGATTGTTAATAACACATTTACATTCAGAATGTTTGGAGATCTTTCTTTGAAAAGCAAATGAAAAAAGGAAACACAGGATTAGGTTTAAGACCCATGGGGTCTATCCCTGGGACGGGCTGTACAATGAAGTCCTTCTCTCAGGAGCTTTGAATAGTTCAGACGGAGTCACACAGCCAATTTAGCCACCTGTTTATGCAGATACACCACAGATTTAGGGATTTAATTCTAGGTGGTAGAGAACCAGGGCTAAACTAAGCCCTGCATTTCCTGGATGTGCCAGGGAGAAATGCAAACCTCGAGTTGAGTTTTGAAATGGATCACCTGCTTACTGAGCAAAATATTCTCACAAGTAGGTTATAACACAAAACATGAACTTTGTTTCCCAAAATCATTGTGACGACCACAATTAACTTTGCATCGCCTTCACTAGAATCTAGGTCTGCAGCCCAGCTTCAGGTGAGATGTTAGTGTGTAGGAGCTTTCAGGGTTAGATAGATCCAGCAAGTAAGCAGACTTTTGTGGGACTGTGGTAGGATGTTACATATCTGGCTTAATAATTAAATAGGATTCAGATAGGATCTTATCTTCAGATATCTGGTCTCCCTCTTTCCCCTTCAAGCACAGCTGAATGGAAATACACATTGTTATAACTCTTGCCAGAACATGATCGGTTTTTAAGCAGTCACAACTTTGAAAAGTGGACAATGTCTCAAACCCACCAAACTACTAATATCCATTTAACTGTGCATTACAGACACCTTTGAAATAAAATTCATTACTTCTGTCTGTCACTAATGTGGCACATCACTGCAGAGAAGTGAGTTATGTCCAGAACTCTGCATTAGTCAGTAGTCTCAAGTACATCATACAACAGCAATAGGTATTGTACAGATTAAAAGCATATCAAAGACAGGGTAACCATGCACCACCAAACATGTATTTTTCAGATGCTTACTTTCACAGAAGAAAGGAGGAGTAGCCAGATTTTGAGCTGCCACACCAAAGAAAGGTAAATTCAATTGCTGATAACTGCAGGAACAGTCTATGCTCTTGCAAACCAATTCTGCAATTCTGCAAGGAGAAGATACTTGAAAACTCAAATCTGACAGGTATTTTATTAAAAAAAAAAAAAAAAAAAAAGTGCTGTAATGAATTTCAAGCATGCTTCAGCTGGAAAATCCACTCTTCTCATACATACCATCTCCATGCAAGCTAAAGAGCATTAACCAGCTCTTTCCTAAGCTCAGTACATACAAGAGGACTATGACTGGGGAAAAAACCCAAACAACTATGAGGTGTAATCTATAAAAATGCCCAAGAGATTAGCATTTCTCCAGATGAATTTTTATTTTTTCTTTCACCACAATAATAAAAAGGAGATGCTTTGAAGACAATATGCAGGAAGACCAGATGTGTCAGTCATGCACACCCCTCCAGTTTCTCTAAAAAGAAGAGTTATGATTTCAAACACATTCCTATATACCGCCAGGTGTAAAAAACCCTGTAGCCTTGAGCCACACTGAAAAAGCCATTTCAATTCCATTTATTACTTTCACACACCAGAGCTGCTAAAAAGCACACAATACAGAAGGAGAGCTCTGGACTTTATTTAATTTTTTAAACAGAAATGCTTATTCAAGTCAGGCTCATACAGAACTAAAGGTTCACACCACCTTTAAAATTCAGGTAAGTGGTAGCATTTAAGCAACCTGAGTCATCAGATGATAACTTAGCAGTTGTTGGTAACAAGAATAGATCTTCATACCTGGTTATTTAATATACTTTTACATTTCAATACTCTCCCTCTGATTTAAGACATGTAATGGGGCCTGTATTTAGTTACAGCACTGCACGAGACAGCTATGGGGTAAATCACCACAGCTGGTGCTGAATTCACCTAGTCTAGGACAGGAGAGATCTGTTTGGGCTGCTGTCAGGAGGTGGATTTTGCTGGAGCTGGACCTTGCTCGTACCTGAGCTAGTCTAATCCTTGCTCATGCATCTTCATGTTCCACCACATTACAAAGTGCAGCTGTAAGCAAAGACAGCCGGATACCCAGGCAAGCCTGGAGACAGCCAAGTTGCTATACAACCTCTTCGCTACTCTCCTTCAATTACCCCATACTTAACAGAAAGCCACTCAGCCCTCTTGTGCACCTAAGCAGCACCTAAACACTCCTTCTGCCTGCCGTCCCTGTCCAGCTTTTCATTCCGGCAATATCGTTACAGGGTCTTTTCCCTTTGTTACAGCTGCATCACATGAAATAATCCTCGAGCAAAGGAGACTTACACCTGTTATATGGAGAGCAAAAACTGGCCCTCCATGATGAAATGCAGTATCTTCTACTACACATTTAGAAGCAGTTCACCTTTTTACAAAAAAAAAAAAAAAAAAGCAAAGTTATAACATAAAAGCAGGAATAAAAATGGTTTCTAAAAAATAAAAGCATTTCTAAACAAAGCAGGAAGTCATATTTCTAATGACTTGATACCCATGTCTTCGATCTATGGATATCTCCAAACCATACATATTAAACTACCTGGTAGGAGACAATGCTGGAAAGATCAAAACCACAAAAGAATACACGGTGCATACCTCTAATAATTTAATTTAAAATAAGGCACAACAGGTTAATGTAACATTTTATAGGACAACAGAGGGGAGTGAGGGACAACAGTGTTCCAAAATCAGCTCTCATTTTCACTGTTAGCTATTGCTGACTTTGATTGCCACAGATCATTAGCAAGTTCTTAGACCAAATGAAAAGCAGTCAGAAATAAAATAAGAAAAAACAACCCCGGGTTATACTTGACATGAGAAAAATGCACATATTTTTAACCAGATGGTTTTCCTTTTGAGTTATAAGCTTTTATAATATGAAATCATTACTCCACATAATAAGTATTGCTACTCCTTTGCTTGCACATGTATTTACATTCTAAGAAAACCTAACTGCTGCATCACCTGCAGTGGAGAATTTCAGGCAAGGTTAAGAATCAGGATAATAGTCCTTCCAGTGTCAACCTGTTTATTGACCAGAAGCCCAGAGCTGAAAACCCAATCAACTGTGCCATGGGCTCACGTGTACTCAAGGAAGTCAAATATTTGTCAAGATAATTTGCTTTGGCTGGGATGGAGAAAATAAAGGAAAACTACCAGGATTATGAAAAAGGCAAAAAGCCACCATTTTGTCCACACAAATTATGGAGCCATAGTCTAGACAAAATGTCTCATTAAACCAGTCAGTGGGTAAGGATTCAGAGCACCCTGTTAAGAGCCTCTGGGTATGACATAAACCTGACTTAAGAGCAGACTAGCAGATGGAAGAACCCTGGTTGTAGTAACTTCATTTCTTTATAAATGTGCAGACTTAATCCTGCTTAAGTCAGGGAAAACACCATAGATTCCCTCCACCCAACCTGAGGCACTCAAAATACCTACTGAAGTTATTCATGAAAGATAACCATGAACTGTGATAGATAAGGCCTTTACAAAACTACGACGCATCAATAACCAAAGTTAAGAGCTCAGTTGCTGATGGACCCATTTAGAGATCTTCAGAAGAATGACTCTGACCTTTAAGCAGGCTGGACCACCCTCCTGAGCAACCATGCTCCCACCTCAAGATCCTTGGGTAAGTGTCTAAAATAACCCATATGAATCCAGTAATAACAGCACCAGTTTGAAGCATGAACTAAACTAAAACTGGTGTCCATACACCTCTCTGAATGCACCTGTTTTCATTCAGACTCTCTTTAAAATGTTACCAACCAAATCAGCAATATAAAGTCATCAGACAGCCACCCATCCTACTTAAACAGTCCACAGGAAAGCAGTTAACATCTGTGACTCGATTTCTTTCAAAACAAAGACAGGACATCAGCCCTCATCAAAATGCCATATGGTGTTGCCAACCTATGTTTCATGTCTTTCTGAGAACTGGTTTCTCAGAAACAGGGGAGTACAAATGTTTGGCCTTCTAATTCATAGCAAAGAATTATTTTATGAGACATTTCAGTAAATGAGGGTAGCATATCAAATAACGTTTCTAAAAAGTACAAGAACAAGCTGCTATGTATTTTTCAGCAATAATTAACTGACCATTAACTCTGCAAATGCCACTTACTTTCGTTCATATAAGAACTGCTTTATCTCTTGTTCCAATACGCAACAGCCTGACAGAATACAACTGCAAACAGCTTTCCGGATCATTGTTCTTGGACTCAAATACAAGCTGTATTAATGTTCTTTTCCCCAGTGTTAAATGTTTTTGATAGCTAAGAGAAAGGCTCCATAGTGTAAGAGCTAGTTGTTAGATGAGGGCATCCCACTGTGGGGTGTATTTGGCACTTCTTTCCTATAATGTGAAAGCATGACACCCATTAGTATAATTGGGATTTACAAGCCTGCACAATGAAGCAAAACTTATAAAAGACCCAAGAGAGTGAACATAAGCTATCATCATCAGGGATGAATTTGACGCGTAAGCCAGAATGTCGCTACTAGAGTATTTCTGGCTTTCATGAAAAACAAAATTCTTAGTATTGTTTGGTATTCATATAGTTCATCCATTTTGTGTTTTTATCTCATACTAGTTTTTAAAAATAAAAGTGAAAAGCCAAAATAAATAAAGTCATCCTAAAACATGATACAGCCACATATTAATAAACAAAACAAAACAAAACATCTTTGAAAGGGAGAAATTGATGGATTAAAACCTGCAGGGAGACAGATGTGCAGGTCTTCATTTCTTCAGCTTTCCCGTTAACTATTTTAAAGGATCAACGTTATGCATATGGCACTGATTTTCTCTGAACTACACTTGTGAAAGGATTTTTTTAAAAGAGTCTATCTATTTATTTTTAATGCTTTTCAAATTGCAGTCAACAGCTGGTAAATCTAAGCCACAGTCCTGCATCTGTCCACTAGAACTTGGCTTCTCTTATGTCCAAACCAAGTTTAAACACAATGGTTTACCTGCTTAAAAAGCTGCCCACATACTGCTGTGTTATTTTAACTCATACTATCCTTGCAATCTCATCCTAATAAACTGTAACTATCATATGTCTGTTCGCATTCATGAACAAGTCATGCTACCTGACTCAAAAGCAAGGACTGGAATTTACAAGATTCCCTAGAACTAACCTCAAGCAAAATGAATAGATGCCCAGGCCAGCAGAGAGGAGTAATTAAATAATTCAGTTGAGGTAGACATCTACCTTATCTACAACTTTTCTACCCCTCAGACAGTGATTACAAAGCCAGTGAAACACAAATATTGGAAACACAAATATTTCCTATTGGAAATGAAACTACAAATATAACTTTTGGTCTGTTATTAAATGGTGATGATCAAACTGTTCACAGATAAAAGACAGCCAGAAGAAAAAAAGAAAAAAAAAACCAACAACACACCAGAATTGTTTATCAAAGTGTTCTTGTTTTGTACGTGGGAAGACAGTCCTGCAATGCAGTCATACTATTTCTACTTCAAAAATAACTAAGGAAGATGTTAAAGACCAACTCCTAAAGCTTGACACTTTCAAGGCCAGCAAGTTTTGATAACTTGTCTCCAAGAGTTATAAAAGGGAAGGTCAAGAACTGTGTGGGAACTTCAGTGTTGTTCAATAAATTTTGGAACAAGAGAAATTTTCCCAAGAACTGACAAAAGTCAGTGCTGGCGTAGTGTCCACCGAGGGCACACAACACAACCTAGGACATCACAGTCATGTCAGCTTGACATGATTCAGGGTGGGCAGGGAGGGAAAGAAGGAAGGATAGCTGACATTAACCAGACTAGTAAAGAATTAACAGCAGGAAATATGGCCAAAGCCAACTTTATAAACAACAGATTCCATCTAATGAGATTACAATTTTTACATTTTCTAATCATATTTCCTAATGAGATTACAAGTTTGACCAGTAAAAGATACAGCATGCTTATGACACATTTAGGCTTTGTAAGGCATTTATCTTGGCACACTTTGATGAGGAATTAAGAAAACCAATGCCACACACATTCCACTGGTTCAAAATCTGGCTAACTGAGATAGCTTAAGATACAATTATAAATGAGGAGCCATTCTCAAGCCGGTATATTTCTACCAAAACCCCCTAGAGCTATCAATTTTGCCCTTCTGGCACCAAACATTCTTACAAAGATTTGAGAGTCAACCTGAAAACGTTCCTGATGCCATCTGTAGATAATGCAAAGACTGCAGGAAT
>NW_009646931.1:3556799-3559419 GCF_000708025.1 Charadrius vociferus | reverse complement strand
GAGGACAGGTGACATACAGGCAACTACCAGAGCCATTTGTAATCTGAGCTCCAGGAAACAGCATAAATGTCCGTATGTTCAAACAAAAAGTCACATAACAGAGAAATTAAGCCTCAGGAAAAGGCTGTAGTCTGCAAATCAGCAACTCTGAGACTCTTGCTGTCACTTCAGTGACACTACTGTGGCTGAACAGTAGGTCTTAACAGACCTCTGCAGTCAAAAGGCAGGATACAATCTTGGGAGACACACAAAAGGATCTTGGAGTCTCTCCTGGCACTGCCATCTACTGCTGCACGGGCCTGCTTCCGTCTCTGTCAACTCTGCTTTGCCTGAATGATACATTTACTCTACTTTCACCAATATCCAGGCTTCTCTCAGCACAGAAAAACTTTGCTAGAAAGCAGCTACCAGGCTACTATTGCTTTCTTTTTTTCAAAGCTGCCATACCAAATGACAAGAAAAAGTATACACTTCAAAATTAGATGCTGCTACCTACCATCATACGGTAAGCAGTATCACATTTTGTATTCTTCTCCACGGTCTTTTTGTCTTCAACTGCCTGTACAGTTACACATTTACTTATGCAAGCTATACTTACTACAACCTCGTTATTCTTCCATCTGCCAGAAATAAAGAAAAATACATCTTTCTCTGCGGCACAGTGACAAGCATTGCTTTAACCTTCTCTCCAATCTTTATATTTTGGAAAATCCAATGCAGCATTTATCGTTCTTTGCAAAGGCACACACCAGCTTCTGAAAATCAATGATCCAAACTGTTTAAACCTGTCCTCATTATCAGCCCTTCGATTACTTTTCATTGACATGTGTTTCTGAAGTGACACACACGTAGTATTTTTAGGACAGAGTATAGTGGGCAGAATAAGAGGAAGGCACAAGTGTCAGCTCAGGATAATACCCTATGAGTTTCACATCAGGCTCAAGCCAGCCCAGTCCTGAGGACACGAACTTGCCATTTTTCCCAGTAAGCTCAAAAGCATTACCATGCTTGAGGAACAGTCTACACATAAAACAAACTGTTTGAAAATTAACTTTGATTAGATTCCCAGAGGATTCTTCCCAACTGCCTGCTGCCTTTCTTATGGGCTTGTTATTTCAATAAATATCAGCTGTGGCCTGCTATATTTTTCTGTATGCAAAAAGATTCTGTTTTCCACCTTAAACTGAACAATATATTAGATTAAAAAAAACCCCAAAAAACTACGAACCAAAAACAACAACCCCAACCATTGTCCATGTTCTGGGTAGGATGCAGTAATTATAACAGCAAACTGCTCTGATAACAGAAGTGGGGCGTATGCTGGTCTTACCTTCTCATGTCAGACTTCCCACTTCCACAGCCGCATAGGCCTCATGAACCACAGCAATACGAAACAGTCCGAACTGCAGCAAGCAGCCTTCCAGCACTCACATGGAACCACCTCCACTGGTAATCTGCACCGCTCCCTACTGCTCACAGCATCAGGACACCCTATTCCGAGACATCTGACTTTCTGCTCCGTCCCACCCCTGGATTCTCCTGCCTGTCTCTTCTAGCTCCTTACAGAACTTATCAGATGTGCTTCCTGATTTCTGTCATTGGTTTGAAAACTTTCCTGTACCCTTACTTCTATCTTTAGTAGTTACATAGACAAGCAGTTGACTTCAAATTTTCTATTAAGCATCAACTCCACTTTCAAATGGTACTGAACTATATTTAGTAGGGCCAACTAGATACCAACACTGCTTCTGCACACAGTTCTTGACAAGGCCACACAAGTAACCCAAGCTACATTGAAAAAGCTGGAGTTACACTCTTCAATTAGTCAATTGTAGACCCTGCCTTTGTGTGACAGCAGTATTGTCTAGTAATCCTACAAAAATGGAAAAATTGTTTAGAAGCACTACATTTTTGCTTCATTATACACAAGAAACTTGTATCAACACACAGCCAAAGATCTAAAGTTGCTCTGAGCATATGAAAACATTCAACATCACACTCTGGGGTTTACCATTTTCTTGGCTGTGCAACAAGAGCAGAATTTGGCCCTTAGCTGGGACCATTTGCAAATATTCTTATGAGTTTTTATGGCTCAGAAAATGTTGTTTTGCTGATGACAAAAATCCCTGCTCTTTTCATACTAGAAAACCCCCTGGAGATACTATGCCAAACTGCTGATGTACTACTGCTTAACTAGCCCTTGTACAGAGTAAGATAACGTGCAAAACCAAACACTGCATTTAAACACTGCCTTTAATTTGCATTTCATAACTGGATTGGGCAGGCAGGGACCGGGCTGACTGAGCCAAGTAGCCCTCTGACCAGTTTGTGGGAGAGAGGAAACCTGCCAGAGACAGACAAGACTCACCACTGACTTCTGTCCACAGAAATGGCCAAGAAGACATGACACAGCAAGGTCCCCTGCAGCCCTGGGTGCCCACTACACCTGCTCACCCTGCTGCCCTGCTGTAACTATCCCACCTCCATTCCCAGCCCTGATCCCACCACCTCTTCTCGGCTCTAGAGGGAGGAGTTCTGCCCATTTTACAGGTTAAGTAAATCTGGCACAGTTAATGAGTCAGAAACAGCTGATTATATTATCTAGGACTACTGTCTCTTT
>NW_009646931.1:3530787-3556785 GCF_000708025.1 Charadrius vociferus | reverse complement strand
TACTGTAACCACAGCATGAAACTGCCCCTCTGAGTAAATCTTTGCTCTAATAACACGTAACACAACATGAAGAACTGTGTTACAAGTCAGCCATTAAGTTTACGCTGCTGCAGAAGACACAGAGAGCACACTTCATTCTTCTACGTTATAGTAATACAGAAAACCAGAGATGGTCTTTGTCTCAGCCTCTGTACAAGACAGATCTGGAAGCACTACCAGAGTATTCTCTGTGATGTTGTCCAACACTTATGCGGAGCCAAACAATTAGAATTTCTTGTCGTCAGCATCAAGTTCACCTCTCTCTGTTCCTACCACACTCCTTGGACCACAAATTAGCCTTTCAGAGACAAAAAAAAAAAAAAAAAAAAAACGAAGATTACAGAGTAAGCACCATGTCTGCTGTCTGAGTAAAACATTGCAAGTCTATACAGAAATGAATCCAAGCCAGAAAGTAAATAGTTTACTGCCTCACATACTTGCCCAGTAACGTCTTAAAGTGAAAGGTGACCCCAAAAGCCTTTCCTGGCAAACTCTTCAGAAAATAATTCTCTAAATAGTTAATTTGCCTCTTATGTTGCAGAATTTAGCACAAAAGTACAGGCTGCCCAGGCTTCTCTCTCTGTGACCCCAGTGCACTGCGATCATGTAACAAACCAATGTAAGAGACATTATCTTACTTCAGCAACAGAAAGCAGTGAATTTGAATCCTCCATGAAACCAACACCAAAAGGACACATGATAGTACTAGAAACTGTAGTACTATTAAGCCTTTTGGACAAAGGGTTAGTGATCTTCAGGGGACTCTGGGCAGCACCTATAGTCACTCCCAGGTTACTCTGCTCTTGCTGACAAGCAAGGCTATGGCCCTGGGGAGACACCAACAAAAGATGGTATGTAGTAATTGGAGCCTACCTAATTATAACAGACTGTATTTAGAGTAACTTGTACCTCCCCAGCCATCCCTTCATTCCCTCAATGTATGAGCGACCTCTGCTCTCAATCAGCCTTCTCCTACAACCAAACATTTCTGATACCGCACAAAGGTGCCACAGCACTTTCCTGAAGAGAAAAAAAGGATGCCACCAACTGCAGGCAGGGAAGGGGGTGCCCAGCCTACCTCCAAACCCATCACCTTCCCCATTTTTGGACTGGAGAGGTCATGCAAGCAGCTCTCCCGAGCTGCAAGCAGGGGTCAGAGGGAGTAACACAAGCCAAAGCAAGCAACAAACAGAAGAGGCCTGAGGCACATCACACAGAGCAGCATATGGCAGAGGGCAGTAACACCTAAAAGCTGGTATTATGCTACAGAATTGCACTCACCAAACAATGTGGCATCGGTATGTTATCCAGGAAGGGACAAAAGGGGTCTTATGACAAAGTTATGTGAAGACAGAGATGTCAATTTGCTTTAGACATCACATACTCTAAGGTATGGCTAATGGATAAAAAATACCGTAGCAAGTGCAGTAAGATCAAAGCAAAAGGAAAATTTTAAGACGACCCTTTTCTTGTTTGGTATTTCTAAAAACAATTATGGTGGACTCATGCTCTTTACTGCAGCCTGCCTGAATGATCCAGCAACCCTCACCACTGTTCAGAGATTGTTGTTTTGAATGAAAATTGGACAAGAAGATGAGATTGTGAGGAAGGAAAAAAAAAAAACCACCAAAAAACACAACATCTGAAGCTCTCCCCATTCAGCATCCCCAGAATGCTGATGCTCACAGACATTGCTTTTATCAGGCTGTGCTTGGCCAAGCGTGGCAGAGCGTATGACACCATCGCTGCTCCCCAGGGTATGCCATCTACAGCATACAGGTGTGAAATGTATTTGCATAGGTAGGTTCATCTCAGAACAGGACAAAGAAAGAGGTTATAAAAACCTGCCAAGCCCTGTCTGGAACTCACGCTTGCCTCCTCCCTTTCACTGCATAAAATGCCAAAGAGCTTGCTGTTGTGGGCACTGCACCCTTCACATGCCAATGTACTGAGATACTCTCTCCTGCTTTTCTGCACGAGACACTCCAGTAACGTATCCTTGGTTCTCCTGAAGGAAAGAGGTTGGGCAAAAGTCTGATGAGGACAGGATGATATTTGATCAGGTCCAGAGTGGGGAGCCCCCATTCAAACCCCATTTTCAGCATCCATTTAATTTTCTCTTGCTGTATACCATTAGTGATCAGTAGTGAAACACTTAATACTAGGGAACGGAAATGCCCCAGATGGGAAGGCCTGCAGGACAGTCTGAAGAACCTACTTGCAAATATGCTTTTTGCCCAGAACAATGTTTTTTGCCACAACCAGCAGGAAAGAGGTTAATGCTATGTCAGACTCCACAGCTGTAAAGCTGTGCCATTCACACCCTGCTGCCTGTGACTGAAAGGACCAGAGAATTATGCTACAACACCCCTGAAAAGCAAGGTGCATTTCAGGCATTTTGGTGTTCCTTTAAAAGGTCTTCAGCAGTTTCTAAAGTTCTGCTGCAGACTCCCTAAATATCTGTGTTCCCAAATAAAGCCACTGGCGAGTGGACGCTCCTGATGCATACCGCTGCGAAGCACTCCCTGACACAAGCCCTACAGGAATACTGCTGTGCTCGCTGTCCTTTAGATGTATACACACTGAACTGCCTCAGCTTCTGTATATAACAGATCCCAGACAACTGAACTTTACGGCTGCCAAGATATTTTCTCTGCAATCAGTTACATGAACAGCACCCTCTCCCCTTTTCATTTTTTTTTTCATTTTCCTAAAGTTCTGTCTCTCCTTTACTACTTTTCTCCTCTGTCTCCCTGTATTAACCACAAGTGTGTTAATTTAGCTCATGTTAGGTATGTCACTTGGTTCAGAAGTCTTTAGGGTATTTGGGGGGTTATATTTGGGAAAGGTGCTGGTTTCAATCGTTTATATCAATTACACTATCTGGACTCATACCACATACAAGCACACTGTGCCCTGGAGAACTACCTTCACTTTAGCCTTTATATACTTAAAAGAAGGTTGAAGGCCACTTGTGAAGGAGATAAGATGCTTATCAATAAGATTTCAGAGTAGTGCTAAAAGGGAATGTCTTGTCTTCTTGAAATCCCACCCTCAGATAGGTCCAAGTATGCCTAAATCATCTCCCAGTTACCTAATCTCTTGTGCTCCAATTTCAAAGTTTATTTACTTTGTCTTAGTTTTCCAGGTCTTCCCAAGAATGTCAGCCTGCGCGTTCCAAGAAGAGTCAGTGTATCCTTACAAACCACTCTGGTCTGAGCATCAAAAACAGTACTTAGGCAGCTAGAAACAGGATGTGAAGGAAAACCCTAAATCAATAGATGCAGTTGCCACTTCTCCATTGTATACACTAAATCTCACCTAAGACTGTGAGATTGACTGAGAGCCAGCAAGACTGGTTCAGACTAACATTTCTTACTGCCCATCTTATTTCCCAGAACTGCCAAATGCAGACACCTGGAGAATGGTAAAATAAGACATAATACTTCCCTCTATTTCTTTCCCTGCCTTTTCCAAACTCAATGAGAAATGCCAGCTCTATTCTAAGTGATCCTTTAGCCACATTTTCCCATATTTTTCTAATCTCTGCTCAATCCTAGGATCTTTTTTTTTTTTCCCAAGGTAACATCCTGCTAGTAAAAAACTAGAAAAAAAACCAAACTATAAAGTAAGTATACTCAAGTCTTGGTCTTACACTTCCAACAGATGAGCTTTTAGAAGCATAAATTCCTATTATTTGCTAAATTTATGACTTCACAGTCCAGACTATGACACTGGAATCTCCCCGCCTGCAACTTCAAGTCTTACATCATCTGTTTTAGTAATACAACATCCTAGTCTTCCTCTGTAGTAATGACACTTTCCAGCTTTGCATCTTGAGCAAAGTTCATCACATGTTCCTTATTCTTGTCCCATAAGTATCCAGGAAAATTTTAAATAAAAGCAGCCCCAGAACAGAGACTTAAGGGACTATGTGAACAGTCTTACTTCTCCCAATAATTTCCCCTCACTTTGATATTCTCTCAATTTATGATGTCATGCAATTCAGTAGACTTACTTAATATCTTTGCTGTGGTATTTTCAGTTTTATTAGCTTCTTTCTCTAGTACTCCAGAATGAAAGTTGTTCCTGTCTTGTCCAGGATGTGTGGTACACCTGCCTCCCTACACTGCCACTAGCCCTGCAAGTAGGTTTCTAGCACACCAGGAGGTTTCTGCTATCTCTTCTACACTGGGGCCTGTTACACACCCTGCCACAGTCAGAAAACCTCTGCAGTCACCAGTTATTACCCCCTTGTCCCCAGGGACCGCATTCAGGTTCCTCTTTAACACTGTCAATGGATAGGAAGCATTGCAGTGCCTAAAGCAGAACTGAGCACGGCTCACTTCTTGACACCAGACAGAAGAAAGCCAGGTACCACTGACGTGCAACCTGGAACCCCAAGTAACACAGTGCTCTGAAATGCACAGCTATCATTACACTTGAGCTGTGCAAAATACTGGAGAGTAAATGCTACACACAGGTACATACACACTCATCTTGCCACACATACGAGCCTGCTCAGCTGTATACAGCTGGGAGGGTAGAAAGGATCGAGGTCTGTTCCCAAATGACTCCTCTCAGTCGGTAACACAGTGGTACTTCACCAATGGAAGATGTACTATGCAAGTATATAAATCAGTGTCCTGATTTAATTCTACATTGGACAAATGACAGTGAAGAATACTACTTAACTCTCTGTGGCATTGCTATAGACCTAACAGAGATAAACAGTTCAATCTACTCCCATGATCAGGTTAAATACCTGAAGAGACCTTGTCTTGTAATCAGGTTTAATAAAAGAAAAGAGAGGCCCTGAGCACACTGGTTGGGACTCAGGGTTTTTTGGGGGGGTTGTGGAGGTTTTCTCTTTTGATTTTTTGGTTTCGTTTTGTTTTTAAAAGAGATCAGTCTCATGTCCTGACTTGGACACAAATGGGACCCAAGTGACTTGCTCAGTCACAAAAATAGCCTGTATGATGGATAAGAGTCAGAAATGCCAGCGGCAGATTGACAATTCATAAATTCCTACACTTCACAGAAATCCATCCACTTTGAGAGTCTGAGTTGTTACGCCTCATGTGTTTTTCTAGTTTGGACTTTTAACTCCCCCAAGACTTATCCATTTACAGGCTTCATACCTCACTGCATCTCTGTGTTCTGCATCTTGAGTCTTCACACTGTACTGTCTGGACAAATAATGACTTCCCACGCAAGTGTTAGATGGGACTTCATAGTTCAAAGAATAGAAATTCTTAGCAATGGGGAAACAAGACAACATTTATCAAAAGATTAAAAACACAACTCAGTTTTGCTAGCTTCAGCCTCCATAAAGAAAGAAGCTCGACATAAACAAACCTGGCTGGTTTATATTTTAAAATATCTAATTGTCATTCAAGCTCTCTACAGAACACATTTCTTGAGAAGTGTTATGATAATCAACTTAACTAGAAAAAGTACCGTATAAGCAACATTCACATACACAACATGAAGGGACTACACCAAAAGCTGCTCTGCTACCTTGCTGGAAGAAGACATGTCCTAATTGCAAGAAAATGGCAAAGAGGTAATACAGCTGGTTTAGAGATCATATTCAGATCAATTCAGAGCACTGCTACAAAACAAATATGATGGCCTAAGACCTCACACCTGGGTAAATGAGAGTAGTTGATGATCTGGCATTACATATTTAGTCTCTCCTTCAATACAGTTACCCCTTTTCCTAGAAGACAGTGATTATTACTGCAAACAGGGCTTTGCGGTTGGTTGTAGCTAATTTATGCTCTCCAGTTTCATTCCTCGGATTATCTTCCACAGGAGCAGTAATAGTCATTTAGCTTTATAACTTTATTTGGCATCTCTCTCCTGAATTGCTACTACTCTCAGACTTTTGAACTCTTCTCCAAAGCTAAGTGAAATCCGTTTCCTCATTTGAAAGAGAACACTTAATTGGATAAACAAGTGGCATGTTGCCCCAGTAGATTAGCTAGCAATAAAATAAGAAACATGCATTTCTCTGTGTAAGGAAAAACCTGTACTATTCTAATTTATGCCTTTTTTCTGGCTGTTGGGACTGAGGTCCTACTTGAAGAAAGAGCAGTAGCTTCCTCTGTGCATTTTGATGCAAAAAAGGTTAAATGCACCTGCCGTTTTTGACAAGCATCTGCTACCAGCCTGCAATTTAACTAGATTATATAAAGATACTTCAAAAACTATCAGGAACCATTGAGCCACTCTGAACTGACACAACGTAAAAATATGCCAAGGGAAGAAATACAGCTTCTCCCTTTGGTTATTAGCAGAAAGACAACAGCTGCTGTAACATGTGTAGGCAATGCAGTTCAAATGCTTTGGTGTCATCTATAGACATGGCCAAGACTGTTTAACGCAGTTTAAGATTTAATGAGGCCCTCTGAGGACAAAGAGCAACAAAGGACGTCCAGATTTCACATGGAAAACAAGAAAGAACTTATTTTTAAAAGAAATCCTCAAATCTCATGGCAGCAACAGCAGCCAATTCTTGTTTTCTATACCATGCACAATAACTTTCAAGAGAAGTGCATCTATATTAACAAATACATATAGCAAAAATACTCCAGGTTGGTGAAAACTTGTTACATACCCTATGCCATAAGAACACAGGAATGGCCAGACTGGATTAAAATAAAGATCCCTTCAAGCCCATAGCCTTCATCTGGCACCAGACAAGAGCAGGTTCTTAAGGAAAGGCTGTAAGAACAGCACAAGGATACAAGGACACAATCACTGACCTCCAGATATTCTGGCAATCTTCCAGTTAGGGACTTCTTGAGTCAAAGGCTGCTTTCTCATCACTCTGCTGGAACCCTCCTCTCTCAGTTGCTCATTTGATCCGTTCAATACTCTGCCATCAAAGATACCTCATTGCCTACATACTTGCCCACCTTCTAAGGTCCAGTTCCATGAGTAATTCAGCAATTTCATATGAATTCCTTTCGAAAAGCACCTTGTCTTAATGATTTTTTTGTTTTTCATAAATAATGTAGCTTCTCTGCTACAGTCTTGTCTCCTTCAACCACTTATTTTATTCTTAGTCACACACTTGATAACAGAGTCTCAGCGGGGCTTCCTGATTCTGAATTGTTTGAAAAAGCTCCTGATTTGTGAACCTTTAACAAGCTTTAAGACATTTTTTACTTTCTTCAGTTATCTTACCAGCTTGTATGTGAATTTTCATTATTCCCCCACCTGAATATAATTACTAAATTTGCAAGAACAAAATTCTGGTTTTCCTTTTACTTCTTACTCCGTTTATTCACTCCAGCTTTCTGCATTTTTCTTTTTTTTTAAGAATTAAGACAATAACCACGGATTATCAATTGTCTTGGGCTTCCAATATATCATTAAACAAGTTAATGTTTACATTAACTTAAGTTACACCACCAGCTGCTTTTTTTTTTTTTTAAGCCTTTACTATTTTTAAGGAGTTTTGCTTTTAGAAGTTAAGTGCACCCATAGAGGATGCACACTAGATCTACAGGATTAGAAATCAGAGCTACAAGATCCCACACAAGTTAATAGTTACAAAATATTGGTTGCAATTATAACACAGTCCCAGGTTTAGACCCAGTAGCTTACTATATTCAGCATAGCGCTAACACAACATAAAGATGTTTTTCACCCTAACAGAAGAACCCCTGACAGTCCCAGTGTGAAAAAGAGATAATAAAGACTGAGAAACACAACACTGTTTCCTTTTTCTTTTTGTTTTTAAATAGAGAAATACAATGCATTATTAAGACAAGCAGAGTTTCATCTTCTTGTTTTGCACACCTCAACATAGCAGAAAGACTGGGGAGAGCAAATACTACGTATTGAATACCTAGTTGTACAAACATTTTAAGACATAAATAATCTTCCTTGTCAGAACAGGACCACAGATGAAAGAAGTACTCGCTAACAGCTATGGTAGTAATAGCCAAGTTGGGTAAAAAAACTCAGCTAGAGGAAAGTGCAAATGAAATAGAGTAATCTCAAGGGTAGTTATACTTTTATGCCATGCTGCATAGCAGGCAAGTGGGAAAAAAGATTAACAACACACTAGTGATTCTGCAAAGAGCAGTTTTATTCCATTCATGATTCCATACTCCATTTAAAATGCTTGAGTACACAGCTATTGACTAAGAAGTGAAGCTACTATGCCAACTTCAATTGCCAAGGTAAACCAGGGACTACACACAAGACATTGACTCCAGGCATCTATGAGCAAGATTCACTGTGATTATTCATTAATCAAGTTTGGAAGTCCTTTGTTCCAAGACATTAAATTTTCCCTTTCCTGAAGGAACAGCAGATGGGAAACCTATACACTCACACTAGAGAGATCTCCAAATACTTTTTGCTTCCCGTGCCCTCTGTGAGGCAGGCTGCTGGGGTCCGCTGGCTTTATTCTACATACTTTTTCACAGTATACCATACTCCAGCTAGTCTGTCAGCCACCTGCACTCTGTTAGAAGTGCTTCTCTGTATGGCAACTCTGCTAAAGAGAAGTTATATTAAAAAATCGCCTTATGAAAAAAAGACTATTTCCCAACCACATGAGATGCAAGACTCAGCCCTGTTCATACTAAATAGAAATTTTTTTAGCATCATACTGATATATATGACAACATCTGAACTGTCAATCTCCAATGCAGTCCAGAGCAAGCTGCATATATTACAATACCTTCAGGTGGAGGTGGAGACCAAAGGAACGACCCGTGTTTCGGCCTCCTCGCTTCTCCTGGCTGAAGCACATTCTGAACACGCTATGTTTCCTGGCACACAGGCCAGCTGCAGCAGCCCTTCCATGCTGCCTAACCTCATATGCCTCCTCTCTGATGCTTCCCATGGCTGGGAAGCAGTTGCAGCAGCACCAAGCACCACCGTGAGGATAAGGGACCATTACAGTTCCTTGCTGCTCCACAAGGCTGCCCAAACTGATCCAGACACTGCTTCATGCAGCCCTCTCATACATCAATGCACTGCAAGAACCAGGCAAGCAATGTCTACAGACGCTTGCTCAACCCTCTGACCTTCATGCAGATTTCAAAACTTACAGCCCGGTGGCATATTCATGACCTGAGCAGGAAGGGCTCCATGCCATGAAACTAAACACAAAGGAGCAGTGAAGGACAGTCAGTTTATATTCACCAAGTACTCTTATTCAAGCTCTTTCTTCATTTAACTACCGGCAAACAGGCAGAGTTGTGAGGGGTCAGAGCACTCACAGTACTGAGATTATTGTAGAGTCAACAGCACCAAACTGAATTTTGACCTAAACGCACTCAAGTCTGCACCTTCCCCATAGGCGATTATCATTTACATCTCAAGACACAGCCTCTCCAAGTCCGAGGCAGCACTAACCATACAATAAAAATGTTGCCTTTTAAAACCTGTTACTAGATTGTCTGGGGCAAATCACGGTATACCTGACCAAGAAAGACTGATGATTTCTGGCTTATTAAAATAAGAGAGTAACAGTTCTAGACACAGCTGCAGACACAATTTCCTTTCACTTAAAGGACCTGAGGAAAAGAAATTAGCATAAATTTAGGAAATTACATGCCAGGCTTGTTTGTTTTCAATTTAGGATGATGTTTCTGACTATAAACATTCACAGATAACAATATTGCTCTGCCAATCTTGCAAATACAAATGTGATCCACTGTAGAATGCAAAAATAATTTGCAATGAATAGATTGCCACCACTGTGCAAATCGTAAACAATAATTATGCAACATTCAAAACACCAAAGACACTAGAAATATTTGCATGGGTGCACAACAATATCACGTCTGTCATTCAACATTGATGGAAATACAGCCCAAAAGAAAATCCTACCAGTTCAGCTGCCTCCATACCCACACCCTAAGTAACAGTAATCAGGGACTAATTAAACAGATTTTTTGAGGTGGCAACAATTGCTCAGGATTTGTTGTTAAACTACCTGGCATTTAGAAATATAAAGCTGAGGACTTTTTCTGTCAATATTTTTTTCAATAATTTCCATAATTCCAAAACATAAACTGTGTGCTAGCTTTTCTTTTAGGAAGTTAGCCAGAATTTCCTATTGAGAGGCAAAATCCTAAACAAAAATTTAGTTGTGGACCCAACTAAAGTTTCAGTTGAAATTACACTGTGTCGGCATGTTGGGAAAAAGGGAGTGCTGGGAAATGTTTTGTTCAGTGATAAAACTCTCCAAATCAAACGTAATTGACCTCAAGATACTAAAAGTAAACACTTAGCAATTATTTTTTTTGCCAAAAACAAACATGCTTTGTCCCCCAATACTTAATCCACTATTTGTGTGATCCTATCTAATCATAAAGACAGTGGACTTGACTAGATCTTAATTTATCTATTTAATAAACTCAAACTTGGAAAAAAATTTAGGGAATACAAAATGAAGGTAAAAACCACAGGAACCAAAAATGAAGAAAAACTATTAAGTTCCATTGAGCTCCAAAGCTATGACCATGTTAATAATGTTGCAAAAGAACATAAAGAATTTTTTCTTCAGGGCAACTTTCCTTATGCCTATATTTTGGACTAAAAATTAGAGTCTGTTATACAGAATATAAGACAGCTATAAGTTATTCAGGAGAGTAAGGACAATGCATGACCAATGAACTTCAGAAAGCTCTCCTGAGCCTGAGCACCTGGACAAGAACAAGGAAGATGTAATTCACTATAGATTAATGAAAATTGATCAAGCATGGCATAGTGAAGGGGAAAAGGCAGCAGAGAAATAATCCCAGCCTTTGTGTATTAAAATGATGGGCTCTGATCTACCTGGTACTGTGTAGAAATAGAAACCTGAGCTGCCATTTTCACTGCGAAAAAAAATGGAACTATATAAAAAGCCCATCTCAACAGCTGTCCAAAAAGGCTGTGCCAAGTGTTCAGACCAACCACAAAGCAAAAAGATAATGAAGAATACACTACACCACTAAGTAAACCACCTCAAACACTGTGCTCATAGTAAAGATTCATGTTTCTAGCACCAAGTGACTCAGGGGAAATGAAGAAAGTATGTAAAAAACTAATCCATCAATAGATTCTGAACAGAGAAGACATACCCGTATCAAGAAATTTGATCAGAGTTGAAAAGAGAAGCAAGGATGAATAAAGGGGACATGTCCTACTGCCCTGTTCTTACTCTTCCCTAGATACTTACTTAGTCATTGTTGAACCAAGGATGCTGGATAAAACAGACATTCACCCTATGCACAGTCTCTGTTCTTACAATTTTGACCAGATTTGGTCCATGACCGTTCTCGATAAGGAAACAGATAGAGTTAATGCTGCATCCAAATAAACAGATATTAAACTTTGGACTGAGCATTTGGAATAATCTTTGGTTTAAATATATACATTTAAAAACGGAAAAAGAGGGGAATTTGAACAAAAGAAAACTTCAAATCGAAAACAGTGTCTGCATGAGCCTTTACTGTGTGTTACAACTACAATGGATTTAGATCTACTCTTGGGATTTCCACGCAGCAATAAGCCTAAGCAGTTTATTAGGGACTTGCTGTTTGCCATGAGAACTAGAATGTAAAATTGATGTTTAAACATAGGCACTGTTTAGCCAAGACAACTAGTTTTTTTTATTCCTACTTATTTATTTTTAAAGCTTGTCATTTCAGATGAGCCTTTCTCCAGAGCATGCCCTGAAGCCTATAAAGTACATGAATATCCTAGCCAAAATTACTAAATACTTAAATTCTGTTGCAATTTACAAATGGGTCCAGAAAGTCCATTGTTAAGCACCAGTTTCTGGAAAAACCCAGTATCTTTGGCCATGGCTTGGTAATACCCCATACATACAACAGCACGGAAGCTTTCTCCGCACACAGCATGTATCTTAAACCAAGAGCTTTAGCTGCACTGTAACTGTTCTGCACTGACAGAGCTACAATTAGGTATATAGATTTGCATGTGTGTGTTCCTAATATATGTGTATATATAACCACGCCCTGATGCTGACGCTGCTCAGAGACAGTGACTGCTCCTCTCTGACAGACAAAGAGAATTGACGAGGCAGGACCTGATCTTCAGGCTTCTGGTTTTCAGCTGGTGCCAGAAGTACCACTCACACAGCTGTTATCCTCTAAGTGCAAGCAGTAGACACAGACTACTTGGGTCTGTTGTTTACATCGCCCATTGCTGTTCACCACCTAACATCCTGCACATGTTTGTCTGCTCAGAACAGGAGCAAGACAGGATTTTCTTGATAATTTTCTTTTTTTTGAATAGCTGGAAAATAAGGCATGCAATTGGCAAGATATGTCCCTATTAATGTTACATTATATGCATCACTGGCTGGGTATGTAGGAAAGCTTCAGTTCTTTCCCTCTCTTCTGCTCATTATTAATGATTACGTACAAAGCATGTGCTGTCATGGGCAGCAGGTACAGCATGTTGTAAATGTGGCAACCAGTGGAAACAATTCTGGTTTACTTCTAAGCTGGACCCCTCCTTTCAGCACCATGAAAACAGATTAAAGAAAAAAAGAAGAAGTTCTACGGACAGCAGAACTACCAAAATTTTTTTCCCCACAGATTTGATTCTCACATGTGCTCAATTTCCTCACTTAAAGTCATTTTCTCGAACCTCTCCTGAATATTACTCCTTACCATCAGCTGGGCCAGGGTTTAGCACTGCACCCTGCTCAGCGACAACTTAGAGTTGTGCTGAGTGACTGGTCAACCTGCATGTGCTCATCCATGATCCACTGATCAAAAATTCCACCTTTACCTGCAAAATTCATAAGAACTTAATGGCTTTGATACCTCCATTTCTCTTTCAGATCGGGCTGAATTTGGCCAACAATTTCCAAAGACACTAGAAGAAACAAAGAACAGACCATCTTACAAACCTCACATTGTTAAGAATCAAGGCAAAATAGATGTTACATATATTTCTTACTCCTGGGTTCTGAATCTGTAGACTGAAGTCACAATCCTACAGTTTTCCCTCAGTAAATGAGACACTTTTTATAAAAAACACCACACTCGTGAAATCACGAGTGAAGACTTTCAGAAAAAAGAAAAAAATACACACACATATACATAGAATATTCATTAAAAAGACTCATGGAAACTGGAAATATTATTGACAGCTCTGTACACTAACAATATTCCTAAGTAATTAGCAAATAAGTAGGTACAGATTTAAGCAGGAGAATAAAATTTCTTAAAACTATATAAAAAAGAGCCTGCCTTTCGTATTCTCAAAACGTAGTTATCTTAAAGGAGCATCCTAATCAAGGGTACTCCACTCAAATCAGTTCATGCTGACTAATCCTTATTTTAACCTAACCCATCAATGACTGTTCCACTGAAACGTAACAACTAAATTATAAAAACTCGACCCATACTCAGCTTCTGGGCTAACAACTTCATATTGGTTAAAGGTGACAAGGCCAAGACCAGGAGCCACAGACACAGCCGAATTCTCATGTATTGAGATCACTGATGAGATTCATTTGACCTGTCAATTAGAGTATTTTTGCAGACAAAAGACTGGGGGAAGGGAGCTGGCAGATGGATAGTTGAAGTTCAAACACAAAGAAAAGGGATGGATGTTAAAGTACTGCAGCAAATACTAGTCAAAGTTTGAATGATGAATCTGCTGGGGGGGGGGGGAACAACAAAAAACAAAACAAACAAAAAAACACCACCACACACCCTATCTTTGGATCATCTTCAAAAACCAAAACCAGAAACACACAACACGACCACAACATTAGTCAAGCAAGGAGAATATTCAGATATTTATTACTGTAAGGAGAAAACAGACAAATCAAGTACGACACAGAACAGATGCACAGGGAACACTGTATTTACTTTCCGTATATTTTTCTACTTACAGCATTTTTCACACTACTACCTAAGAGAAGAAAAGTACAAGAGATACACAACAGAGTTACCTAGCAGGTCTTTCCTTCTTTACATGTGCCAGAACAAACCAAATGACAACATTTAGACTTTGGAAGCTCCGTTATATCCAACCACGGAGCAATTCCAGTCCCCAAGGAAAAGGCTGACAGCTTGCTTTCATGCCCGGCATTCTCCAAACACCTTATTCCTACATTTTGGTTCCAGCAGTTTATCACTAGCTGGACAAACCAAAAGAGGCTGCTGTGGAGATGTCACTCACATCTAAATAAGAAGGCATGACTGGCAGGTAGGGCCGTCTGCCATACTTTCAATCACAAGCAGACCCACCAAGTACTATAAGGCAGGGGAACGGCAAACAAAGAAGTGAGAGACTCAGAGGAAGCAAGGAGAGACCAGTGAAGGGGAGGAGAGCCCTGGAGAAGAATTTGTGTATTTGTCTGCCAGTACCCTTGCTCCCAGAGTGGAATTCATTCATCTGAGGTAGCACAAGAGGAATACACTCCAATCCATCTGTTAGATTAACAGCCACCAAAACAGCACGCGTGTCCCAAAGTGCTCTGGGGCAATACAATACCATGTCAGCGATCAGTGCTGAATCCAGTTTCAGGTGGTCACAAGTGCAACTGAAGATAAGGTTACATCTCCCCTTTCCTTAAGCGTATTTCTGCACTGCCACATACTTCCTTATCATAATCAAAACCCACTTGGACTTGAAGAGAAACAATTTTGTTCGCCACAGGTATACCACAAGGGAATAGAAATACATAGTTGTTTTTTCTGGGCTATAGAAGTGAATTGTGTAGAACAGTAGATTAACATACAAATTGCTAATAACGAACCAATCTCACAAACTGGGAGACAAAGAAGCAGATAGAAATCCCTATTACAAGCTTAGCAATGCATTTGTTTCTTCCACTGCTTTAGAACAAAATACCAGAAAACTGTTGTAAAGCAAAGAATCCTTTATCACTAAACCTTGTCTAATGAAAACACTGAGCACTCTGACACCCTGATGCAGGCTTGCCATATCCATAGGGGAGGAAAGCCTCAACAGCAGTATTAGACCACTTCCATAGGGCACAGTACCACTGATGTCCTGTTACGGTACCTGCACAGACCTGTTCAGCCTGGGACAGGTCATAAGGGGGTCAGCATGGACAAGGCATCCCACACTAACTAGAGAAGCACCCTGGCATGTAGCAGGAGACCAGATATCATGCTGAATTCCCCCAAACCAAAGGAAGTCTGCAACAGATAAAATGCCATTGGTGGATTTTATGGTGCATTAAGTGAACCGGGTTAAGAACGTAGGTGACACTGCGTAAGTCCCAGAGCTCATTCTTAGGCTTCATATAATGCAGTGATATTCTGCAATGAAGAGAACACTTACATTCAAACAGAATTCAGACACCATTCTGCTTTTCGGTGGCAAACTTGCCACACGTGTCAGGGCAGGCACAGATCTGCCCAGAGAGGACCCACTTGGAGCATCTCTCACCCACTGCCATGTAAAGAGAAACAGTCATACAGCCACCAATTAAACATTCACAGAGGGCTGCCCTGACTGTGGCTTGGCACAGCGGAAGAACTGAGGTGGGGGAAACCTTTCAAAAATCCTGGGCACAGGCAGCAGACTTGACCCAATTTTCTACAGATCGCCAGGGTGTGGAGCAGCCACCAGGTCTGTCACTGCTAAGAAACAGCAGTGTTCTGCAGTCCTAGATTTTGGGAGGGGGAGTAAATACACAAACAGTGCTTCATGACTTTGTACTGCATTGCTGTTGCCTGGGCAGCAGACGACAACAGCACTTCTTGTAAACACTGCTGCACATCAGGACAGAGGCAACCCTCTGACCAGCTGGAGACAGCCAAAGCACCACCTGTCCCTGGTGCCACACAAGGCCCAGCATGGCCAGGAGCCTACCAGGTACACATGTACAGATCATTCTCAATTTCCATACTGCTGTTCTTCCATTCTTCTGCCATTTCCGTGCTAATGCTTTTATAGCCTTTGAAGACAAAAGTATTAGCAGAAGCAACTGTCGATTGACAGTTTTACACTGTAAACAAGTGTCAAGGAAACAAAGCCTTAATGATGCTCTGTCATCTAAAAATACTATAAACAATGTCTGTGTTAGTGATGAATAAAAGAGGGCCTTGTTCCTAATGAAGAGGATAGGCTATTGGAGAAAAATTCACTTCCCAGCTCTGTAGACTCACTGGATAAACCTAAGGTATTCATTCAACTGCACTGAGCTTTGCTCCCTCCCAGCCCTACTGAGGGTACAAGGTGGCACTACTACTGTGACACAAGGGGTCTCAGGCTAACACACAACTGAGCATTAAGGCATTAGTATTTGGAAAAGTTCTTTATGATCTTCTGCAGAAAGGCACTGTGGAAACATAAAGCATTATTGAAGTGTGCCCTAAACAGCCTGCCACGACAAACCCAAATATTGTATTTGATAGGACAAGAGGAAATGGCCTCAACGTACACCAGGGGAGGTATAGATTGGATATTAGGAAAAATTTCTTCACCAAAAGGGTTATCAAACACTGCAACAAGCTGTCCAGGGAAGTGGTGGAATGACCATCCCTGGAGGTATTTAAAAGATGGGTAGATGTGGTGCTTAGGGACATGTTTAGCAGTGTTTTTGGCAGTGTTAAGTTGATGGTAGGACTTGATGATTTTAAAGGTGCCTTCCAACCTAGACAATTCTGTGATTGTTTCCACTGAGAGAGACAAAAACGAAATTATCTTCTCCCTTTACTTCCTCTTCGAAACTTTCCTGTACCTAAGAGATTTCACATCTGCTTTCTTCCCGAGTGCCACAGTTTGATCTATTTCTGGTGTTACAGTAGCGAATTCCTCTCTGGGGGTTCCTCCTCCAACTATGACCCAAAATAAGCAGCGAGGTCTGCCCCACTCTTCCCATGTTAACACAGTCTTATGCATTATTCTGCAAGACACAGAAATGCAAAAGGCTTAACTAGACAACTGACCCAGAAAAGAAGAGACAGAGCTTACAGCATCATGTTCTTCAACCTGTTAAGAAGGTCATGACCTATTTAGCACGAAAGGAAAACAAGGATATCACAAGGTGTTAGAAAAAAAAAATTATTTGGAAATTAAAACTTAGTTCCTCTAGGTCTCTACTCGTTTGTTGTCTTTATCCTCTTCTCCAGTTCTGCCCAGATCCCTTTATGAACCTAGCCATATATATTTCTGAAAATAGAGACATTTACATTTTTAAGTATGAACAATGTCATACAATGACTGTCCTCCCCATTTTTGTATCTCAAATCTGTCACACTTATTCCCCTTGCATGCCACTTTGGGAACATATAAATACACAGAAAAATGAAATTTGTAAGACATCAGTGTACCTTGTGTTCAAAACAATTAAGGAAATGCTGCAATTCCTAGGTATGATGATGTTCTGGCTGAAAAAGCAACATACTGTCAACCTGGAGAAGTACTAATGGCAAAAAGCAGTTTACCACTTTTTGGAAGTGTCACTTTTCTTTTTCAATTTTTTGTCAATATGATTTAATCAAACAGATGCTCCTCTGAAAACCGCATCTCCTCAGCACCACCCCTTGGATTTCTGCAGAAAAAATTTGCTTCTGAAGTGTCATGAATAAAAACGAACAGTGAGAGTTGTATATTTGCTACGTGAGCAATGCCCATGTAAAGCCAATGGAAGCAGAAATATATTTCAAAGTAAAAACACAAGGGAGGTGAAAATCCATTTCTAGGTTTTCTATACTTTCGGTGCTGTGTGTGAGTGATCTCCATGACAGAACACAAATCTACACCACGTATCTTTGTTTTGTTCTTATACACTGCTATTGTCCTGGAAATTGAGTAACTTTCAAATATGCATCAAATAGACCTCACATGAGAGGAAGTAATCCCAGAAAGAGGATGAAAACTAGGATTCCCCTCCCAAAGGCATCTTCAGGATTTTATTTTGCCCCACTTCAGGCCAAAATTTTTTATTTGGGTTGTTTTTTTGTTGTTTTGGGGTTTTTTTGAGGGGGTCAGGGGGTGGTGTTGCAAAAGTTGACATAATCTTAAGCAACTCACTTGGACAAAATTACAAGACAACATTTCAACCATTTCCCACTAAAAATGTCAACAACGTAGATATTCCAGTAAAACATATTTCTTTAATCAAATCAGTATTTTCCAGTATTATAATTTCTTTTACCAGTTCCTATCATTAAGAAAGCCAAAAATTAGCAGTTTAGGGATCGCACACTTTCCTGACGCTCATTACCATGGTAAATTGGTGCCTCATTTAGCTTATCAAAGACCATCTCAACAAAAACAACACAGCATGTTTATCATTTTATAACCTATCTGAGCTCTCAGGCCAAAACAACATCAGGAAAGGAACATCACTAATATTCCTGTTCCCCATATTTAAAGGCTGAGATATCAGTTCTTAGCAGCTTTTGTGTTATGAGACTTGAGCGCATCAGCACTCCCCCAGCTCACGGTGGTGGGCTGAGGGACTACATTTTGTTGTGATGCATTTGCCACAGCACACACTCAGAGTGTGGTCCTGACCCAGGCTGTCACAGGTGAGGACCTGTACAGCAGCCACTGCTGCCAAAGCATATTCCAGGAAGCCGGTGCTTTTCAACCACACTGTTTTATTATCTTCCTCTTCTTCCTATATCAGCCCCAAGGATCCTTATCATCTCACCCTGTGAAATTCTATATTTCATATAACTCTTTTTATCAAGTAGTTTAGAATTAATCTCCTAAAGTAAACCAGCTTACAATCTGTCCTCACGGAATAGGTTTTTAGGATCTCAAACAAGTTGCTGTAATTCCGTGGTGTTTACCTATTCTCAGTTCTCCTTCCCTCCCTCAAAAGAATAAACAGAAAAATTCCTTTCAATGGAGAAACACAACATGCTTGAGGAAGGAAAAAAAAAAAAAAAAAAAAAAAGGGGATAAAGGAAAAGGCAGAAATAGACATCGTGCTGAAAAGCAAAAAATTGTGCATCTCCTGGATGGAAATAATTTACCACTACCTCAGGAAGCAGCAGACCACCACAAACAGTTTCAAAAACGTCAGGTTTTTATCCTGAAAAACAGATTGCATTTCTCAATGCTGGCAAAACTATTAATTAATAAATGTTTTCATACGACACTGGATCTTTTGGAAAGCTTTCAGGAGAAAGGCAAGCTAAACCACCTTTCCGCAACTTGTGGCACTCAGAGGGATCAAGAGAGTCAATCCCAACTCTTACTGTAACCTCTTTAGACTCCAAAAATCATCGCATCCAAACCATTGTGTTTTTCCCCAGAGGTCACTTTCAACCTGAATTAATTTACGATTCTGCATTTTCAGAGTTTCAGTTTGGGGTAGGAAGGAGAAACCAAACCACAACAGTATTTTTTTGATACAAGTGTTTTGTCAAAAAGAAAGAATCCCCAATCCTGTATTCTAACAAACTTTGTTTCACAATTCTCCAAACCAAAGTTAACCTCAAAAAGGTTGTAATCCAAATGAAAGGATCATTTTGAAGGATATTACCAACCTGAATTTAAAATGTAATTTGAGGGGTTTTTTTTAATCCTTACTGCAGGATACTTCAGAAGGCATAATGAAGACCTAGCACCTCATTTTCACGTTCTCATCCTAATGAAAACTAACAAAGACATTCTGGTAAAGCACAAGACAAAGCAATCAAAGGAACTACTTGTATCATTGTATGTCCTTTTCCTTACTGACCCTGTATGACCATAACATGTTTCAGGAAAGTTTTGCTAAGTTGGTCCCCCCTGGAAGAATTACTTAGCAAATCCCTGATCTACATGCCTGTGGGACTGCAGCTTCTGACCTCAAGCAATGGTCTGTTTCTCCAGGCAACGTGCCAAAAGTGTTATCAGCACTTGTGTAAGATTACTAAGTTTCCCATTTCATCTACATCAGAGCTGTCTTCATGTTACTTTTTGTACATTGTCAGGAAACTTTTGTAACCCACTGATTTCCCAAATCTTCTGAAAGCTTTCTGCTTCTCAACAGCAAGGAGTGTACTTCAATAATAACAGGCTGGCAAGGAAAGCATGTACTTTGCAGACACTCACCTTGGTGCTGAGTTCAGGCTCAAGAGTGAAACGTCAGTCCCTAACCTGTTGCAGACTGAAATGTGTTGGCTAAAAGGCATCGGTGCAGGGTTCTACACACTTTTTTTGTCACTCAAGGATCAAGGTGCCAGAGTACACCAACACTGCACACACTTCATCACTTCTGCCCACATGCTCCACAAACCCTTTGTGTTTTTCCTCTCACAGATCATGTGTGCCATTTTACTCTGCTCTCTACAGCATCCCCTTCACACTCATGCAGTTTGTCTCTTCTTCCCCTCCCTGACAAGATAGGTTCAGCCTTATCATCTAGAATTAGAAACCTAAGCTTTGGCAGTGCTAAAAAACAAAGCACAGCAAAAACAAGGTTCCCATCTCCTTGTCTCAGTCTGAACCACAACCTATTGAGAAATGCAAGACTTCAAGCTCCAGCCTTAGAAGTGCTCCTTCAAATGAGAAATGTTTAAAAGTGGCTCAGGTGTGAATTTAAAGCTCTAGCTAAGGTTGCATCTACCCTACCTTTTATTTCTGAAGTTGCAGTACAATTCTGAAGCAAATCTCCCAGTTTTCCCAACCCACCCTCAGTCCGTTTGATTTGCAGAGCAGTTTCGGTGCACCTAAGGTACGTTTCTTTTAGGGAAAACTAAAACAGAAGCTCACATCCAGATGCATACCAAAGGCACTCCAACTACTAATGGGATCAAAGCAACGACTGGATATTTGGATGGCTTCAAGCCATATGCATGATAGAGATGTTCAGTCCAGACCACCAGAAAAAAAAAAATCTAGTGAAAAGCAAACCCCAAGGGGCCTCAGCATCAACTTCTGACCTCTGATTCTCTCTTCCAAAAATCCAAATGAGCTCCATAGTGATTCAGCTCCAAACTGATTCTTTCAGAGCATTCTGTCAGTCAGGTACCAGATTGGCTCATCCAGTTTCTTACCAGACATATTCATATACCAATGCTCTAGCTCAGTTCTAATGACACCAAAATTAGCCCAGAACCCCAGTAAAGGTCACATCACTTACCAGGCCATCGCATGTGCTGATTGCTGCTGTGCCACTCCCAGAACCTGGCTGCAACACTGTGCCAATGAAGTGGCAGGGAACTCTCGAGCGAGTTGTGATCTTCGCACTACTGTGGTTGCCACGTCTCCTTTCTACTACGTAGTTATGGGAAAGAAATCCCATGTGAACAGTCAAGTTAAAAAACAGATCCTTCTCCTCATGGTTAATTTTGTAATATACCACATTTTCCTTTTTGCTGAGATCTCTCTTTTTCCTTGTGTTTGAGATGTGATGGTGTAAATTAAAAGAAAGAAAATGCCCGCTTGCATCTACTCTCGCTGGCTCAGCCACGTGGTATTCTGGCAATGTCTTGATAAATTGCTCTGAGAGGAAAGAGAAAAAAAAGAAGAAAAAAAAAAAAAAAAGGTGAGTGCTAGCCTGTTCAGATCTAGCATGATTTAAAGGGAAATACAAAAGTGACAGCAATTCACCACACCATACTACCAACACAAAGGCAGGCCGTGCACAGACCGCCATGCAATACAATCCTCATTTGGGCTTTCTACTCTCCCATTGTAACACTCAATTTAGAAGCTAAACATTCTTATTTTCAAATATTTTGTCACCATTCGTATAAAGGATTGACTGTCAAGCACACAGACCTTCCCAATCCCACAAAAGCTGGGAACCCTATTTATCCTAAGTCCCCAGCACACGATGCTCTGATCACACATCCAGAAAGCCGACCATCTAAAGCAGGAGACAGAGCCTTACAAACACACGTGGGTGAAGAGAACACTACTACTTGACTTGACAGTCTGTACCAATAGCAATTTGGTCGCATCAGCTTTAGCAGATGTTGCAGCAGAAGAAGGAATTTTAAGGAAGGGTTTGAAAGTGAATGAAGTCACTATGCCCTTTTGTATAAGGGGTTCCAACCAGGGTAAAATTGGACACCTTATCACTTGTCAGGTCCTAGCAGGGGAAGAAAGCGCTACTGGCATTCTTGTCTCCTGATATGATACAGAGAAAAACACCACCTGTTCCCAGTTTATTTTTTTTTTTAAATTAGTGTGAAACTCAAAAGCCCCAAGCAAATAACATAAATCCACATAAAACACACTCCCTAAGAACTCATACCCTACAGGCCAGATCTTCCACTGGCATACTTGTCTTCCGCCCAAGAAATCACAGCCTGAACATATTTCATCGAACAGAAATTGTGAGGGTACATGCCATTCCAGTTCCTCTTTCCCCAAGGCTGTTCTTCATTCCCAAAGTCCCAGCCACTTATATATGAAGCGATTACACCTCATTCATTAATTAAGCTGGTTAACAAAGCAATTAGCCAGCTCCAGGTACTTCCAGAGCAATTTCTTCCTCCCTAGGACTGGAAAGACAATCCTTCTAGCGACAATTCTCTCTCCACTGCCTGCACCTTCAAAGCTACACAGGATAAATCATGCCCAGACAGATAGCTGTCTAGATTCATCCCCTTCGGGAAGGAACATATCTCCTTTGTCCTCATTAGCTGCAGTTTGAGACGTGGCTGGCTGTTCGTGTTTCCTCGGGCCACGGACCCCAGAGACACGTGCACTGAAACACTCCCAATTCAAAAACAAAAACCAAAACAAAACACACAAAACCACCACTTCCCAACACACACACAATACTACATGAGAAATTTGGCACTTTTATTTCAAAAAGAAGCTTATTTTCACATACAACAGATTTCTTTGTACACAAGCCTTCCCACCAGCCTACAATGACTTTGTGCCTTTGCAGGACAAGCCACAGCAGTGGGCTTATAGACGTCCACAGTGGCAGGTCTTAACAACAGGTAGACTAATACCTACCACAAGTTCTGAGAGACATCTCTTGCCCTTGTCCACATATGCACAGTGGGGACTGAGACATTGAAAACTCAGTCCACACCTTCATGCCCACAGTTGGCAGAGTCTGTAGATAGCACAAAAGGTGCCAGCTGCCTGACAACTCAGCAGCTGAAGCTAAACCGAGGTCTCCCCTTCCTCGCACTCCAGAGCAAAGCAAAAAATGGAGAAGAGAGGGGAAACACCCAAAAATACAGCTTACCTGCAGAAGTTTAATTATAAGACTTCTGGGAAGTCCCACATCCCATATTGTGCTAACAAAGACAGGCTAACAGAGAATGCTGCAAGACCAGATCCCCATTTCTATGGTTTTCAGCACAACTCATGAAATAATCAAATTAAATGCCTGAAGGAAAACTTATTCATTTGCTGTCACTGTGCAATTTGCCTCTGCTTGATGTCTTGAGCTTAATTTGTTGTGGCTTAAACGTTAAGCTCCGTGCAAGACCAAAGACTTGCACGGTTCTTCAAGTTATTCAAGGAAGTTTTTATTTCATCACTACAGTAATTAGTGTGTAGAGGTTAAGGCAAATTAGACATCATAATCAGTAAAAGGGAAAAAAATGCCTAAGCATCTAATAGCAATAGGATTATAAAAGCAGAGAAGTATAACTTCTTCCACCCACTCCTTAAATACTCATTTCTGAATGCTAGTCACTGGAGAAGGGAATTACGCTGCAATAATATATTGTAATATAACTGTGGAAATAAATTATTTAAAAGTTTTCAAAAGACCAGAGGGAATAAGATTACAACACAACAAAGTCGAACAAGATGAGGCTAAAGATATTTCTGCAAGTAATCATTACCAGTTTTGTCTAGGCTGTTCGGTAGAGGTTAGCAAAGACAATCCTACCAACAACAGAACAATTTACTGAGCTGCACAGTAAGCCTACCATACTGCTTGACCCTTCTAGCTGGAGAAGAGTCTAAAACAAAGACAGGAGGTACGATTTTGCTGCTACTTTTCTGCCCTTCTAGGAAAGAACAACACTCAACCAGGAGGCAGAGGCAACAAAGAGAATAACTTAATAGATGCAACGTAGACTGCACAAGAATGAGGGTTCTATTCTTTAACACCGACTGCCTCAATTTTCCTGAAGTTATAACTACTTCATGTTAAAACACCACAGGTTCCCATAAAACTTAGTGCCAGCAAACACTAAATGGAGGGAATCTATCCCAGTGCCACTGAGAAGCCTTGGGGCTGGCATGTCACAGTGTCCTCCTTGGCCACCTCGAATACTCCCCACCCCAGGGATGCCCTGCCTGTCAAGTGGCACTGCTCAGGACTTATAGGCCAGTAAAGGGAAGACTTCCCTGGGCGGCTTGCTTAGCTCCAGAGAATGCTCTGTCTTTCCAGAACTGCAGCCTGAGCACGCCAGCTTGCATTGGTGCCACAAGACCAAAACATCACACCCAGCAAGACACATCCAAGTCAGTACTTTGCCTTGCAATCACAGTGTTTGCACAGGCCCTTCTGGGGACAGGAGACGAGCAACATTCAGGCCCTTCGCACCTGCCTGACCAGTCTAAGAATTGTTTAAGTTGCTGGAGGAACCTTCCCTGCAGACCCTCCGAATTCTGCATCACTGAAAACATCTGATAATATTCAAAACCACTGATGTCTGTTTTGCTCTTCTGTGGATTCAAACTAACCACACCAGGCAGAGAACTGCATATATTAAGAATGGCTGTAGACAAAGTGAATAAACTAGGATAAAAAGAAAAAATTACAGTCTGACACACAACAGGAAATACACAATTTCTTTTAGACAGATAACATGTTTTCTGACAAAATTCCTTTAAGATGTGACACATCATCAGTTGCCATTGTTTCATCTCCATCTTTGTAGTGCATCTACATCTGCCACTCAGACCCTCTGGCTTCTTTTCAAACAATTCCTTGAGATAGGAAATAACATTGCTCATCTCTGGAGGAAGCATCTTTCTGAGCCAAAGAAAGGCTCTGTACCCAGAAAACACCCCAAGCTGCGAAGCCCCATGGCAGGGAGCAGGCCTTCAACATTCAGCAAGGGCATCCTTAACTACTGTTCCATCCATCACACTCATCATGGAGGTAGAGGGAGCACAACACTTAACATCACTTCAGCGATGTGAGACACAAATTTTAGACTTTCACACTTAGCACTGCATCCAACCTATTCTACCAATCTACCAATTAATTCTACATTCGTTTTGAAATGCTTGACAATTAAACAGCTACTGCATGCTAACACAACCATCCCTGTTCTGTTCCATGCAGAGTCACAGAAATGCAATGATTGTTTGCATTCACTTTAAAGGAATCCAGCAGGAACTAACTTCAGGGTAATTGTTCACTTTTCAGCCAACTTACTTAACCACTTGTCCTTTCTACAGTCCCTAAGGGGTACAGCAGATCTTCTCTGTGTTCCAGCTGTCCCACTGACAGCACCACAGCTGTCGATTGCATCAGGAAGGTTTTCAGGAAGCGAGATTCCCTCCTACACTTTCGGGTCTTCTACCACCAGGCAGAGTCTTCCAGCTAATAATTTTTATTTTTATTTTATTTTTTTTTCCCTCGTGGGAGCCGTTTCTCTTATTTTCCTTACGGCAGGCAACAGGGTACCACTCCCGAGGTACCGCCTGGGGCAATGCAGTGAGTCCACTTGGGGGAGGGAGCCGCCTCAAGAGACAACCCGCGGGCAAAGGACTCGCTCGTAAGGTACTGTCCTCAATGCATGTGAGCAACTCACAGTGGGATCTATAGCCTGATTAACACCGATCCTTCTGCAGTTTGTGCTGCTGCAGTACAGAACTGAATTTAATAAGTAAAGAAATAAATAATCGGGACAGTAAACTTTTTCAGCTTAGCGGTACTAAACGGCAGTGGCATTGCGGGAGATGCCTCCTAACGAGGCAGCCGAGCAAGAAGCAGGACTGGGCAATGCCGTCACCTACACCGTACAACTCAACGCGTTCCATAAAGCAGCAGGAAGGCACCGCCAGAGCCCTCTCCTCTCACTGCCCAACTTTCCAGCC
>NW_009646931.1:3523116-3529916 GCF_000708025.1 Charadrius vociferus | reverse complement strand
AGGCGGCTGGAGGGCGGGCGGCAGCCTCTCAGCGCCCGGCCGGGGCCTGTGGCACTCCGCGCAGCTGGAACCCCGCTCCCAGCTCGTTCCTGACGGGGCGCTGAGGCCGTTCCTGGGTTTTAACAGTGTGGTGCCACGTTGGGATTAGTTCTGAATGTCCTCCCTTCATAAGGAAAGTGCCTACTCGCCTTGGCGACTGTATATTTAAGTGTGTGCCATGTACTCTCTGCCAGGGATCTCCTCAGCTGTGTACCACAGCTTCAGTGCCATCCTGTCCTTGGGGCCTAAGCTGAGTTCCTTGTCCGCTTCGATAGCCCTCCGCTTAAAATTGGCTGTGCCATGTGTTTCTTGGGTAGTTTCATGGCAATTTGTGCTTAGTTACGCTAGTTCCTCTGCTCAAACCGTCCCAAAGGCGACTGACTGTCGCAATTCAGCTGCCTTAACTGCGAGAACTATGAGCCTCAAAATCTGGATAATGAAAATACAAGAAAGGGTTAAAACTCCAAGGATTTCTAAATCAGATAGAAATGTAGCTTCTCCCAAGCTTGAGATGTGATAAATCTGGAAAGGGAACATATTTAAAAAAGAGTGATATTTGATTTATGAGTTATAATGTTCTCTCTTCTAGCTAATGGAATGACACAAGACGATGCAAGAGAAGATGAATTTATGTAATATTTGATATCCAACAGCACTTGCCAAGAGGGGATTTGTTCATTGCAAGGTATTTATTTTAATGCAGTGGTCTGGATACGCTGCATATTAATAACATTATCTCACCTGTTACAGCGACAGGTTTCCTGGTGTGCTTGCCATGAGGATTCTTTGAGTAGTCCAGTTGCATAGTGGGCACTAGGCTGTTTTGTGACATTAGATATTGTAGCCTGCTTAGCTCTTTATCAGTACTTCTCTGAAATTAATTTAAAGCTGTTTGACCTGAAATTGGTATGATGTCTGTAATACATTTTAAAAACACTTGATGATTGTTGCACAGAACAAGCTACACAATTTCATGTGAATATTTTAAAATAATTAAATTGGAGAATAAGGAGAATAAGAATAAGGAAGTATCGACAGTAAATGAAATGAAAAGGAAAAGGACTGTAAAATGAGCAGAACAGGCTAAGAGAGTTGGAAAGAAGGGGTGAAAGTTCAAGGAATGGGCGTATGTTTACAAAGTACTGGTTTAACAAACTTCTTGAAGGCAATCAGAAAAAGAGCCCTTCTGTGAGAGGCATTTAACTATTTGCTTCAATTTCCAGTTCGCTTTTTGGGTAGGTGTTCATTGTGTCTGATGTGAAGCAACTAGTATTTCATGCACAGTTCCATCTTGGTTTCTTCCTCAGCAGGTTAAAAGTTAATTTTCATTGTCCGTGATTCTCTCCAAGCATGGGATGGTTTTCCTTCCGCCCTTTCGCGACACTAACTCTGTCAACCTGTAATTCCTGCCTGTTTTCTTCCGTGTTGTCCCTTCTCCAGACAGCATCACATCAGAGAAAGAAAAAAGTCAGGAAATGATGAAGAAATAAAAGCCTTAGGAACTCAAGAGGGTTTGTGGGAATGTGGGTGTTTTGATTTGATTTGATTTTTTTTTTTTTTCAAGTGACCAAAAATTGTAGATGCAAAAGCCATACAGAATGGAGAAAGAAAACTGTGGGAATATGATCTGAAATATCTATAATTCCCTGGGCTTTGTGCCAGCATGCACATACACAGAAGAAATGATTCACTGAGTGTAGTGTCAGAAGATACCCTGGGGGACAGTAGGGTTCCTGCTTAAGGGATGCTGTGGCTGTAGCTGACTCAGTTACATACAGTTAAAATGTGAAGCAGTGGCACAAGTAGAAAGCACTTTCCTGCTGTGAGGACGTACTGAGGCCAGCTGTTTAAGTGAATAGAATTTGTGGCACTGTGTCGTCGTAGTACAGACCTGATTTAGAAGAGCATTTGTGGGCTATTAAAATAAGATGCCTGTATATTAAACTATTTGATCACTCACAAAGAATTGTAAAAATCTAACGATAAGGAATTAATTAGTGGTTTCCCGTTCCAAAGGAGACATAACCTGAGGTTTTGGAGACTTCTGTGAATTAAGGTCTTTTTTGGTTTTTTTTGGGGTTTTTTTGTGTAACACAATCTCAGTTATAAAAAGAAAATGAATACAATACCACAACAGTTGTGTTCCTGTGACAGCAAAAGTATTGCAGTTCAGTAAATACAGGTCAACACAGAAAAGCCTGTACTGTTACTGAAAGGAGTTCAGAAAAAAGCAAGATATGTGATCAAGAGACACAGTCAAGCCTGGATTGACAGTCCAGGCACAATCAATATCTGGATTCTTTTAAATGTAAGTAGTCTTCCAGGACAGCAGTAAAAGAAATGTGTGTATAGGAATTCATACGTTTGTATAAATGTGTACAGAGAGGCAGAAAAGCAGAGATTATGAGCAGTGAGGAACTGCAACATAAATTGTATGATTTGATGTTGCAGAGTTGCTAGTAAATGAAGCCCAGCTGAAGACAGGAAATTTTGCTTTACTAGAAATGAGATTCTCCTGCCCAAAGTTTAAGATCTAAAAGTCATCTAATACATGCTTGCTTGTCTGCTCCTCCAGTCGGGGAGAGAAGATACCTCTGGAGAATACCATATCCCTTTCTGTCGCATACAAGGTGAAACACTGTCCAGACCTGACTAACTATTAACTGCACAGGCAGCTTAACAGTTTGCCTGGACTAGAAATGTTAAGAAGATAAATCACATGTGATGTGGTGGGCCATGTTCAAGGTACTGAGTATTAGCAGACAGATGAACTGAAAGAGAATGACTTTGAATCCCAGACACTCTGTGGAGTTTGCTTAGTAATTGTGTCCTTGCCCATGGCAGGGAGGTTGGAACTAGATGATCTTTAAGGTCCCTTCCAACCTAAACCAATCTATGATTCTATTATTATTGTGCATCCGTTGATTTTTTTCTGAGGCAGATTTAGATAGAAGTGTGTGAGTCCCTTTTTTTTTTTTTTTTTAGATGTTATTCCTTCTTTCTCATTTAGAGATGCAGCCTCTTAACACAGCTAACTATTGGTAATTTAATCAGAGACACTGTTCACTCTCTTAATTTCCATTTCAATTATAGTCTCGTAAGATTTTTGGAATTTCATAAGTTACTCATGCAAAGAAATATTTGCTGACATTCCACTTATGGTATGTCTGTGGGCAGATTCAAGTAGCAGAATGAAGCAAACTCTAAAGGAGTCAGTGATTCTATTACATGACATTTTGGGGGATGCTCACATTCAGATCAGTATTCAAACATGGATTGTTATTTGTAATTGGTGAGCTAATTCACAAAATTACAATTTCATGCTTGGACTATGTGAATTTAAGAGTTCATTTGGTTTTACTATCCATATTAGCAGTTCTAAAACGTGTTTCTGGAGCAACAAGTTACTTCGAAATTAACTTTTAATGAAAAATAGTGCCAGGAAAATATGTTATCAGTGATCTACCTAGAAAGCAAATGAAGAGAGGATGTGAACATGATTAAAGTATTTTTTTTACTTAAAATTTATATCTGTCTTCAAATAATACTTTCTGGTCTATGGTCCATGAAGCGTAACAATGACAATATGATCATTGTGTTATCTAACTGACTATGTTGGTTGTGTTATCTAACAGAGATTTTGTAATGAAAACATCTATACATTTCCTTCTACACTTTCAAGAAAAGAATTGCCATGAAAATCTTCCCATGGTGGATGCACACCAATTCACACCAAAACTTCACTCTCAGGATGGAGAAAGTAGAGTTGTAAAATCCAGTTCAAAATGTAACTGTTAACAGTTATAGTCTGAGTTTTGGTCAAAAGTGTGAGATTGTAGCCCTGAGCTCATAAAAAGTCAAAGGGATACCGTATGGGTTCCAGAAATTAGAACTGAGAAAAATAAACAAATAGGAAATGTCCTTTTTTTCCTATTTCCCTTTCCTTCTTCTGCTCCATTTTTTTTTTTTTTTGTGAGAAGGAAATGCCATAAAAAGAACTATTCATAAAACAGAATTCTATGGCAAGAATGCAACATTTAAGAGCAATATAAAGCCCAATTAAGTAACACATATTAATAACTCTTTTTGATGAAATCTGTTCAAGAGTTTTACTACTCTTGCTTCAGTATGTCAAATAGAAAAAGATAAAAAATCCTTTGCTGCAGCAAAAATACCACGAGAAATAGTCCTATGGTTCTGTATTTAAAATAGTGATACATTTACTATTTCAAAAATCTGCTTTAAGCTACAAAAATTACTTTCATATTGAAAACAGAACCCTATCTCCCTTGCCAAAACATTTCAGAACAGAATACAGCTGGTTCGGTCACCATTGTAATCATAATCTTTTGTTTGTGTATGAGCTCTGTAAAGGAAGTGAAAAATGATGGGGATCCTTTGGTGTAAATTGTAGGAAAATTATAATTTTCAGCAAATGTTTATTTGGCATATTTATCTGGAACTTTTTTAAAGGCTATTTGAGAAATACTTGTAGGGACACTTTTATCTGTGATACGATGTAGTCAAAATCAATGAGCAGTTTCTGTTGGTGGTCTGAACTGGTGGAAGCTTTTTAAGTTTACTGTGTATATTGATGATACCTGAAGGCAAACTAGCAACCTTAGCCCCGTGGATTATTTTAGCGTAGTACTGTATAAACCCAAAAAAGCCTCTTACAAAACTCTACAGGATCTATTTGAGATTTCCAAAGTAGACAAATCAGCCATTATTCCCCTGTTATCACCAGAATACATCCCAAAAGCCTACACCCATCAAGTTTATTACAGTTTTCAGAAAGACTGAGTCAGTAACGCCAATTACGCTGACACTTTGGTAAAGAGAAGACTCCAGAAAGTCACATATTAGCAACAAGCCTTTGGCAGTATTGGCGGAATAAATAAGTAACAAATAGAAGACAATATTTTCCAGAATAATAACCCTTAGGTAAAGTATCTGATTAATTTTGCAACACTTTTTCAAAATAGCTGATGAGTTTTTTAACATTTTTCCAGCTATGGAAATGTTCTGATGGTGTGCTGAATAAATTATTCAGCGAATATTTCTTTTATTATTCATCTAGGTGTAGCAAGTTCCCTTACCTGCCTCTAAAACCTATTCTCTGAGATGAAGAATGATGAAAGAAAAAGGCAAACCACCCAAGGCTGAAATGAAATTCGTGAGATGATCAGAACATGAGCAAAAAACCTGGACAGGCGTTTCATACTTGCAGCCCTGAGTTCAAAATCCACTACCAGTGTTCCCATGAGGTACCTCAGTTCACACTCTGTTGCTTTCTCTGAGTGGCTAACAAAAAAAGCAATATGTCGTCAGATGTGATTTCCCTCCCCCTCTCCTTTCTGAATCTTTATTACTGATCCGTCTCCACAGTATATCAACAAGTTGTGCTGAGCAGGGATATAGTGAAATGGTAGCAGAAATTGTTTCATGCAACACATAGTTTCTGCATTTTTTCCAGTGAAATACTTAAAAAATTGGGGATGGGTGTAGCAATGTGATCAGAATGGGGCAGAATTCAATCAGGAAAACATCCACTTCTGCACTGTCTGTCCCGCTAATGATTTACCAAACGACCGTGTCATAGCCTCTGTATGGCTCAGTTACAGCTGATTTTTTTGCTTGCAAGCTAATAGTGGAAGGACTAAGTAGAGGGGTCAAATTGAACATGAAGTTGCTTATTTCAAATATTTCAGTAACCTTCATTTTGGATAAATGCTGACACTAGTGTTAAGGCAGCCAGTGCTGATGAGGGCTGGGGGGGCACTTCACCTCCAGTACCGTTTGCAGAACCTCTGCAGTGGTGCAGCTCTTAGTAAAGCCTGGCACTTTCACTTTGCTTGTTCATATGGTTGTCCCACTGCTGCTGTTGAAGGATCCTTGGCTTTCTTTCCTGCTTGTACTGTTTTACAGTCAGCTGTGCAACCCTGATGGGGCTGGTGGGCTTGTTAGGTTTCACAGAAAGGATGGTTTACTTTGGGTGAGAGAATTTGAGAAACTGTTGGCATTCAGCAGGCTAGGGGATGCAACTTATGCCCTACTATTGAAAATACCACCTGAATGCAGCCCTAGTCAGTGATTAAGAGGTATGAAAGCCTAGAAAAAAAATCCATAATTTGGAGAAAGTGGGGAAGAAATGTCAGGAGTCCATTTTTCAAGGCCTGCTGCAGTCAGCCTTTTGAAGGCCCATTATTTCATTTTTTTGTTTGTTTCATTCTAGCAACAAATATTTAGCGTATCAAGTAGTCTGGAGGCTGAGCCTTCCCAGAGCATTGCATTGCTAATTCCAGTAAGCTGTACCCTCAATACATGCAATACGATGTATAAAACTTCCTAATTACTCTTGTTCCCCGTTAGCACTCCCATGACCTGGGTGATAACTTTTAGTGGGTCACTGTAGATAAAAGCCGGAGTGATGAGTGGACTGGTGGTGACTAATGGCACACACGGCCATGACCTTGCAGGTATTTCAATAACATAAATCAGTGTAGAGACTATGGAAAAATAATTTACTTGTTAAGCCTTTCCTTAATCTCCCCCAGGTGGCTGATTCACATTGCTTTATTTAGGTACATTTAGAACCAATTTCGTTTTTGAAATGCGCGCTTATTTTGATCTATTGAAAAGCAGAATGGCAGAAGGCAAGCCTGGGTTTCCTCTTCCCATCGGTTGCTTTCTGTTTCAGCTGCGAACTCGGCGGCGAAGCGAGTGCCGGGCACGGCGCAAGGCAGGTACGGGGCCGGTTC
>NW_009646931.1:3515896-3522356 GCF_000708025.1 Charadrius vociferus | reverse complement strand
CGCTCCGGCAGCCTTTCCGCCGAAGTAAGCCGACCACCGCTGCCGGCTCCGAGGTCTTGGGGAAAGCTCCCGCGGACCTGCCGTCCTCCCTGGGATGGGATGGGGGAGCCCTGCGAGAGCAGTGCCTGCTCGCCAACCACCGGCATGAAGGAAGGAGCGGACTGGGAGTCCTGGGACGCGCCGCTGGGTTTCCTGGAGGGCGCCCAGATGGGCAACAGGAGCAATGTGTCCTTCCTGCAGCTCTTCAAGAACATCAACCTGGAGCGAGCAGATGGGATGCAGGGGGACAGCTCCGATGTGGTGCGGATTGTCATCTCGCTGGTGTACTCTGTGGTGTGTGCCCTGGGGCTGGTGGGCAACCTGCTGGTGCTCTACCTGATGAAAAGCAAACAAGGCTGGAGAAAGTCCTCGATCAACCTCTTTGTGACCAGCTTGGCAGTGACTGACTTCCAGTTTGTGCTAACCTTGCCGTTCTGGGCAGTGGAGAATGCTCTGGACTTCAACTGGCTCTTCGGCAAGGCAATGTGTAAGATTGTCTCATATGTGACAGCCATGAATATGTATGCCAGTGTCTTCTTTCTTACTGCCATGAGTGTGGCTCGATACCGCTCTGTTGCTTCAGCCTTGAAGAATCAGCGGCGAGGTGACCCACTGGGTGGCTGCTGCTCTGCCAAGTGGCTTTGTGCACTCATCTGGCTGTTAGCTATCCTGGCTTCCCTGCCTCATGCCATTTTTTCCACCACTGCCACTGTCTTTGATGATGTGCTCTGCCTTGTCAAGTTCCCTGAGGGCCGAGGCAGCAATGCCCAGTTCTGGCTAGGTCTGTACCACATCCAGAAGGTGCTGCTGGGCTTTGTGGTGCCGCTGGCCATCATCAGCCTCTGCTACTTGCTCCTGGTGCGCTTCATCAGTGACAAGCATGTTGGCAGCAGCTGCAGCGGCCCCAGCACCAAGCGCCGCTCCAAAGTGACTAAGTCAGTGTCCATTGTTGTGCTGTCTTTCTTCTTGTGCTGGCTGCCTAACCAAGCGCTCACAACGTGGGGCATCCTCATCAAACTCAACGTAGTGCACTTCAGTACTGAGTACTTCCTCTCCCAAGTGTACCTCTTCCCCATCAGCGTGTGCCTGGCACACTCCAACAGCTGCCTGAATCCCATCCTCTACTGCCTCATGCGCAGGGAGTTTCGCAAGGCACTGAAGAGCCTCCTCTGGAGGATCACCTCACCTTCCCTCACCACCATGCGCCCTTTCACTGACACCACCAAGCCTGAGCAGGAGGAGCAGGCCCTGCATGCCTTGGTGCCTGTCCACCCCATCACTGCTTCTTCCCCTGCTGCAACCGTCCAGCCGGAGGTGGCATACTACCCCCCTGGGGTGGTGATGTACAGCAGCCGCTATGACCTGCTGCCTGCCAGCTCCACGGAGCAGCATTGCTGAGACAGGCAGGGGGCTCTGGGGGGGGGGGCTGTGGGGTCTGTGCAAGATGTGGCCCTGGGATATTGAATGCCTGGTAGGGACAAAGGGAGGAGGGATGGGTGAAGGAGGGCTTCTGTGTGAGAGGTGCTCTTTTGGGGTTGTGAACCCTATTGCAAACTTGTTGGTGGAAACTGTTGTCTTGAAAATGTCCCCTGGAGTGGAGAACAGGAGTAGGACGAGGCAGTGGTGGTGCACTGAGGACTGGGGTGTCTTTAGGAGATGCTTTTTAGTGCTTGTACCTCTTCTGGGAAAGAGGAACTGGTGAGGGTGACAGGACTCAGGGAGGATGCAGGGCACAATAGGGAGGACAGGGGATAGATGGGGTGAGCAAGGCTGGGAGGCCTCAGCTTTGTCCCCCCAACCTGGAGGTGCAAGCAGCAAGAGGCCAGCAGCCTTCCTACCCCTGTGTGTGTGTTTGTGGCAGGGGGAGGGAGCTGGGATGTTTTCTTACTGCAGCGTGGCACTGTGAATGATGCCAGCCCGGCTGCCATCACTGCTCCCCAGGGTCCAGTGACGGCACAGGGATCAGGCAGCCTATGTCCTATTTTATACCTGCCCTGATGGGAACAGCCAAGACAAGTGGGTACAAGGATCCTGCTTCTTCAGGCTTGGCCCTTTTCCCCTTTCTTAGGGACCCAGGAAAGAGAGGGGAAAAGAAGCAATGAGCTCCCCTCTGGCTCTCTGCAGGATCTGCTTTTCCAGCTCCTCTCATCCCCTCTGCTGCTGCCAGAATACAGAGCAGCCCAGACAGCCAAGGAGAAACCCAAGGACAGGACTTGCAGCTTCATAGAGAGGTGTTGCTTTGCCTGGGTTTGGAGGGGAGGGTGTGAGCCCCCCGCCATTGTGTTCCCCAGCCTCTCTCCAGGCTGCTGGAAACCCACAGCTCCAAACCGTGTGTGGCAAGGCAGGCATCTCTCCCAGGGCACTGAGGCTGTGGGCTTTGTTCTTGCTGGGCTTCACACTGTTTCACTGTATTTCACTCCAGGAAATCAGCACAAATGTAAATAAAAATGGGAAAAAGAAACAAATCATAGTCACTTCAAGCTGCTTGCTCTGGGATGCTTCTGGGTTCAGCTAAAACCAAGCACAAAGGTTTTTGTTCTGCCAAAGTGTTTGTTAAGGGTCTGCACTGATACTTGCCAGTGTTTCAGTTAACTCCAATTCCTTTGGTGTGAGCAGCCCTAGAGCCTGCAGTTCAGTGCTCTCGCACCCTGGAGAAAGGTAGGGACAATGCCTGTCCCAGCCCGTGTTCCAGAGGAACATCTGGGAAATAATTTGATGTTGATCTGAAATGAACTTTTAAGGGGATGAAAAAAGTGTAATTTTAAGCTGTGAAACTTTTTATGGTAAGGTTATGTATTTACTTTATAAAATATTTTTTTAAATTATGAGGAAAAAATAATTTAAAATGGAAAGGTCAAAATATTTCTTTTAAAATATCGAAAAATGCAACAGTTCTGGTTTTGTTGTCAAAACACATTTGTTAATCCCCAATACTGCATACGGGATGAATATATAAACACAATATTCAAAACTCCTCTCTATTTACAGCCCTTTCCTATGCAGCCTAACTCCAACATCTGCCTGACTCTGCTAAAAAAGCATTTCTTCAGAGGGTTGTTTGTCACCTCTAAGTACTGATGTGGAGCAAACTTGCTATTTCTGTCCGGAGAAAATTGCAGTGCTGTTAGTGGCAATTATGCTTTGCAGACTTTGTTGGGTTTACTGTACATGTCAGTAACTCCTGTTGTAAAATTCAGGTTTGATCTGGAAGCAGCTGGTTCTGCTACTTGCGAGGAGAAGCTGCTGTTCTGTTTTTGCAAGGCGGAAGAGACTGCTACTACAGCCTTGGGCGCTTGCTAACTGGGAAGACAGAGGTGCCTGGAGAAGAAGAGCAGAAGTGAGCTGGCAGCTGGTGAACATACTTATACAGATGCAAAGACTCTGAAGAAATCAGATATATCCACAGAAGAACTTGAGCATTTAAGTACTGTACAACTGCCCTTCTAAGTTCCTAAATCCTGACTTGGCTGCCAGCTGAAGCCTGTAGGTACTTGAAGTTTTTTCTAGTAATTTTTTTTTGTGCCTAGAAGTCTGCTCCTGAGCATGCCTAAATCTGCTTAAGTCTGTAGCATTTACCTCTGTGCTGCATGGGGATCTCTCAGTCAGGACTGGCCACAGTGTGTATCCTAAGCAAGAGATGCAGCTGTGCATCTCAACACAGAACACCCCGTGCCAGACCACACTAAGTTAGGAGGGGCTGTAAACTTAAATCATTCCCCTGATTCCTTTGCATCTATGTCGAGATATGCTTCTCCTGTCCCACCTTCAATGCATGTGCAGATTATGCTTCTTCCTCTTCCCTTTTGAAACACTAAATAAGTGTGCAGAGATTTTCCCCATAGTCTAGGAAACTCAGTGAATGTGCTGAAATCCTCTGGCTTGAAACACTTCCCTGTTGCATGAATTGCTCAGCATTGCTGGATCATAAAGGAAACACAAGCCCTTGAACACTACTTTGCAGCATAGTGATTAGAGTGTGTGCACCAAAGAGGCAGTGGCAAGATTCTTCATTCTTGGAAATACACAAGAGAAATTGGAGCCAGGTCTGGATTCTAGGTCTCCCTTTTCCAAGAACGGTGATTAACTTACTCCCAGGTCCTGGTTCAATTAAAGTTTCAGTATGCCATGCAAGAGCCTGAGAGCTTTCTAGACCTAGAAATGTAGAAGCCTAATGTGTGAAAGGATTTGGAAGAAATGCATTTGTGTCTCACATGTTTTGGGAGAAAGCCCTGATGCCTGCGCTAGCAGATGAAGAAAGCCACATTTGTGTGTGCGAAAAGAATACCAGGAACCCTTAACTCCAGAGTTCAGAGAGATCTAACCGTGTCTGTATAGGACAGAAGGAAGTACCTAAATTAAGAAGAGCGGGTAAATCTCAAAGTCAGACTCTCTTCTTAGTGTTTGCTTTTGAACAGCATAGTTTCTTGCTTGGCTTGCTGGAATTTTAATCCCTATCCTGATGCTTAAATGTTCTTGTGCATTACATAAAAAGCTATCTGAGTGTCTAAAGCGTAACTATGAATTTCAATAGATAGCAAATTGCCTAAAAGACATCCTCTGTGGTGCTCAGCGTGACAAAACCCATGTGCTTTTGTGGATGTCAATGTAGACATAATTTTATGCCAGCAAAACAGCACAGTATAATAAGTGAACAACCCATAGTTAGCCAAGAATACTATCAAGATACCATGCTCAGAGGAAGCCCCAGGTATCTGACCACTGTAGACATAAAAACCATACATTTGGCAAATCACCCAAATAGGAAAATACCTTGGGTGCATAGGGACTGGACTATGGACTTAAGAGTGCAGCTTTCTCTTAAGCCACTGATCCACCAGATGTAGGTCATGGATCTGCCATTCAAAAGAGGCACAACTCATCCACAACTGGCCAAATGTTGTTGTAGGCCAGATCGGCAGTTCAGGCTGTGTGGGTGTGTGTGTGTCCAGCATAGCCAAAGAGCACTGCCCTAGCTGTGCATGAGCAGAGAGAAATTTTGCTTCGCGTGTGCTGCAAGTTCCGACTATCAGTGTGTGAAATGTGGGCTCTGTGTTGCATGGGCAGGAGCACCAGCCTGGGCATTGCAAGGAGGGAGCAGTTGCTCTGAGTGTGCATGCAGTATCAGGCCTGTGGCCTGAGCAGAGGGTCTTTACAGCTCCAGCTTTGACATGTTAACAACAACAAATCCTACTGCATATCTGGGGATTTCCTAAGTAATCAGCACAAGACTCTTCAAAAACACTCCTGTTTCCACCAAATGTTCATGTCTTCATTTGTAACAATCTCCTTTTCATGGACTAAAATAAACACAGCTGAAGGATACAAAACAATACTTACAGAGTTCTTTATGAGATTTTTGTGGCCGGTCTTCTGTTGGAGATTATTGGTGGGGTGCTGGTAGAGAGGTGTATATTGCTGCAGAACCATAGGGACCCGACGGTGCAGGCTGACATCTAGTGACAAACTGAAAGAACCTTTAAAGCCCAGATATTCACATTAAGCACTGACTTTTATTTGCTAAGGACTTTTAAATATCTCTTCTCTCCCCCCCCCGCCCCCCCGCCCTATAAAATAACTAACCAAGCTCTTAATGTAATATCAACCTCCAATTGCATTTCCAGGTTTGCCTTTGAAATGCCTCTTCAGTAGAAATATTGCTTCACTTTCTCTTTGAGTTATTTTGGCACTCACTTTAGCAATAAAAAAAAATCCAGTCGCCTTCATTCCTGTTCATGACTGTCTGCTTTAAAACTTGGTTATTCAATTGAGTGCCTGTGCAGAAGCTCTGATCTAATCGGTATCCCTGAGCTTGAGCAGGCATAGGTATGGATGCAGTGCAGCTCAAGGACATTAGACCGGGAGCTCGGATCACCAATTTTTAGTGAGGGTTATTTCTCTCCTGCTTCAAAAGATGATTCTGATTAATATATTCAGAAGGAGTTGTTGAAAATATCTTATTATCATGATTAAGCAGTTATAAGAATCTCCTCTAGGTACATTCTGAGCGTCCGTGCAGCAGTGGTTGAGACAAAAGTCTGCAAGAAAAGGCTGGACAGCCACTTAACTCATTCCTTTGCTAAAGTACCACTGGTAACATGCCTTAGACGTGTTCCCTAGTTGCAGAGAGCTGTTTTTCTTAGAACTGGCTCTTTCAAATCCTACAGATGTGTGCGGGTTTCTCAGCCTATAGTGCATAGCCTCAGAGTCCTTCCCAAAATACTAATTATAAAATATACTCACAGGACGCCTGAGCAAACTGGGCCAAAACCCCACCATGAAACAGAAACAATTTATTTAGTCACGCAAGTTTTTTGAAACCTTCACCTACCTGCTTGGGGTGTGCTGACAGAAAGTTAGGGTTAACAGAAAGTTAAGATTGTGGACTATTCAGTGAGGGAAATAACAAAATAAAGGTAGCTCA
>NW_009646931.1:3514739-3515883 GCF_000708025.1 Charadrius vociferus | reverse complement strand
CGTTCCTTGGAACAATAAGAAATTATTTCTCCAAGGACCTGTGTTGTTCCCTCCACAGACCAACTGAATGAGTACACTCATTGCAATTGCACAATGATCAAATTAACTAACTATTCAACACTGACTTCTAGCATTATAGTTCAATGAACATTTCCACTTTACTTCAGAAGTCACATCTAAACTAATGTTGGATAAAACGTGAATCTTGCAGAAAAATTACTTCTTTCTCTCTGTAGTTGTGAAAAAGTCTCTGATCAGCTTAGACAGCAAGTCTGAAAATCAAACACCATCAATTTTCATTTCAGGCCAAATCCTAAAACTGAGATAATAAAGTTGCTAGAAATTCATAGCTACCAACAATTGGCCAGAGTTAAGACAATGGGGAAAACACATCTGGTCAAACTGGTAACCTTCTGCGGTGAGACAACTGGCTTGGTGGGTGACGGGAGACCAGTGGATGTTGTTTATCTTGATTTAAATAAGGTTTTAATGCTTTCTTCCATGACATCACCATAGACAAACCGATAAAGAATGGACAAGATAAGTGGAAAATGAGCTGGATTGAAACTGGCTGAACTGCCAGGCTTAAAGGGTCATGATTAGCAGCACAAAGTCCAGCGGGAGGGCAGTGACCAGTGATGTGCCCTAGAGGGGGGTCCTGTACTGAGGACAGTTCTATTCAATATCACTAATGAGCTGGATGATAGGACAGTGTGCACCCCAGCACGATTGCTAATGATACAAAAGTGAGAAGAGTGGCTGATACACCAGAGGGTTGGGCCACCATTCAGGGGGTCCTCAATGGGCTGGAGAAATGGCCTGTCAGGAACCCCAGGCAGTTCAACAAAGGGAAATGCAAAGTCCTGCACCTGGGAGCAGATAACCCCCAGCAGCAGTAAAGGCTGGGGACCTATTGACTGGAAAACCATCTGGGGATCCTGGTGGCTCTGCAGAGAGAGACCTGGACAACAAGTTGACCATAAGCCAGCAATATGCCCTTGTGGCCAAAAAGGCCAATAGTATCCTGGAATGCATTAAAAAAAGCATGGCCAGCAGGTCAAGGGAGGTCATCTTCCCCCTCTGCTCTGCCCTGGTGAGGCCACATCTGGGGGTACTATGTCCAGTTCAAGGATCCCCCCTTCAA
>NW_009646931.1:3503182-3514720 GCF_000708025.1 Charadrius vociferus | reverse complement strand
TAGTGCCAGTTCAAGGATCCCCACTTCAAGAAAGACAAGCAACTACTGGAGAGAGTCCAGTGGAGGGCTATGAAGATCATCAGGGGACAGGAGCATCCCTCTTAAGAGAAAGCCTGAGAGACCTGGGTCTGTTTAGCCTGGAGAAGACTTAGAGGGGACCTCATCAATGCTTATAAATATCTAAAGGGCGGGTGTCAACAGGATGGGGCCAATCTCTTTTCAGTGGTACCCAGGGACAGGACAAGAGGCAACAGGCACGAGCTGGAACACAGGAAATTCCATCTCAATGTGAGGAAAAACTTCTTTACTTTGAGGGCGACAGAGCACTGGCACAGGCTGCCCAGAGAGGCTGTGGAGTCTCCTTCTCTGGAGGTATTCAAAACCTGCCTGGATGCATTCCTGTACAACCTACTCTAGGTGAACCTGCTTTGGCAGGGGAGTTGGACTAGATGATCTCCAAAGATCCCTTCCAACCCCCACCATTCTGTGATTCTGTGATTCTGTGACAAGGTGAAGATGAGCCAGCAAAGTGCCCTTGCAGCACAGGCAGCCAACAGCATCCTGGGCTCCATTAGGTAGAGCATTGCTAGCTGATCAAAGGAGGTGACCCTTGCCCTCTGCTCAGCCTGGTGAGGCCACAATTGGGATGCTGTGTCCAGTTCTGGACTGCCCACCACAAGAGACAGATGAACTTACTGGAGAGGCTCCAGTATGATGGAGGGCTTGGAGCACCTGCTGTGCAAGTAGAGGCTGACAAAGCTGGAGTTGTTCAGCCCGGAGCTGAGAAGGGGGATCTGATCAATGTGTGTAAATACCTGATGGGAGTGAGAGTTAAAGAACATGGAACCAGACTCTTTGGAGTGTTGTCCAGGGAATGGACAAAAGCAATAGGCACAAACTGAAATTCAATAAACTTCATTTAAATGTAAGAAAAAACACCTTTTTTATGGTAACTGTGGTCTGTCACTGGAACAGGCTGCCCAGAGAGGCTGTGGAATCTCCATCTTTGGAGATGCTGAGAATCTGACTCAACACAGCCTGACCAGCCTGCTTTGGCGACTGTGCTGAGCAGGGGGCTTAAACTAGGTCACCTCCAGAGGCAACCACAACTATTCTGTGCTTCTGTGTGATTCTGTGATGGCAAGTAAATTGTTATCAATACGTCTTTGTTTCAATACAGTAGAATTAGCATGTCTATCTTGCTTGACATTTATTCTGAAAAACCTCTGAAAATTTTATGCCATCAAATCATCTTCTACTGTGTATTTCAAATCATCTATTATATGTTTATGGTCATAAAGAGAATAAAAAAAAATGGTTTTACTGCTTTTTATTTCTGCTGAAGCAGCTGAGGGGGCTCAGAGGAAATATCTGAACTTCAGTCCCTTATTCATAGGCAAATCCAGCGATGCATATAGAGGTAGACAGCTACCCATGAGCTCCTGAACTGAAGGTAACAGTGATCCTATAGCACTGTATTAAACAACTGCTCAACCTCTACAGCCTACCATAAATAGTGAAAAGAAGAATCAGAGACGTAGACCGAAATCTTGAATTTTGAGCACACTTGATATAAAGTCATTCAAAGTAAAATACTCCAAAACCCAAAATCCCTGTTCAGAAAAGAACACCACCCTTTGATACAGTGCCATGTCTCTCTCAGAGATAACCATAGTTCCAACAGCTGTTTTTTTGCCAGGTGTTGCAATGCTATGGCAATCTAACAATATTTGGGATATATTTCTTAAAGGACTACTTAATGGGATCGAGCGTTATGTTGGAATTTCAGAACTTACTAAACAAGTACTTCAACCCTCAAAATCATTGGAATGGTATTGCAAATTGTATTGCGAGATGGCATTTATTTTATTTAAAAACAAAAAGAATCATATCTGAATGTTGAAAAGCAAAACAAACCGTTTGAGATACATTTGCACTTACATGGTGATCTGCCAGCCATGCAACTCTAGGCGAGTGCTCCCAGCCTTAAACAGAAGGCATCTTTGCCAGAACCATTTTCTTTCCTTCATGTCATTCCTTAGACCCCACAGTTCTGCTATTTTTCCCTCTCCTCTTCAGCACCTAATAAGCAGAAGGGCCCTGAAAACAGAGGTGTCAAACGCCCTGATGCTGCCTATTGTCTTTCTATGCATGGCAACTGCTGTCGCTGCCTCCTGATGCACCTCACCTGTTGGGAACAAATGCAACAAATATTCATCTGTAAAACAAACGGAGGACAGCTGCGCTACGGGATTGACTCTCAGCATTGGCACTGAAGGTTTTGAAAGGCAGATTCTACCATGAGTTTGAGGCATGTCCTTGGTGGGCTCCTACCACCATGTGTCCACATTGCAGTGTCTTCTTTGGCATTGCACAGCTGGGTTACAGCTAGCCACAAGCAACTTTCCTTTGTTGTCTACGCACCAAAAAAAAGAGAACTGAATTGCAGCAGTGCATCACTATAAGGAAACTTCAGAGTAAGATGAAGCAGAGAGGCACAGGACCGTGTTTAGAAAGCAGTGCAAGGAAAGGTAGCTTCTACCTGGAGAAGTGCTATAATGTCATTGAACACCGGGGGGCAACGAAGCACCCAGCCTTCGGGGAAGAAAGTACTTTATCCTTAGAACGACAGCAGCCCCATTCCCTCTCCTCCTTGGAGCAGACATAGCCTTTGATAATAATCCTTTCAAAAAGCAGTCCATTTCTTAGAAAAGGTCACATATCTCTCTCCTTGAATATAGCAAGCAGGATCTGCTTATTTCAGTCCACCGTGCAATCCAGAGTGGAAAGCACTGAATTTTATTTTCCCACTACTCTAAGTACTTACCTGGAGCAACACAAGGCAATATTCTCTGGTTTAATGTATCTGCATGATGTGAAGTCATTATCAGGTAAAGTGAAGTCATACATAGGTAAAATATTAATACATGGGAAAGTAAAAAGTTCATTTCCAAGAAAAAACTTCAGGAAATACAAGACATTAATACATCTTGCATACCTAAAGGAGCAACGTATGAAACTGAGGAGTACACCGTAGAAGGCAACAGAATTACAAATCGCTTTTCACAATTTTGTCTTGGACAAGTGGCTCCGAATATTTGCTGCTTAAATAAACAAAGAAGGAGCAGCTAGGGAATGAGAAATGAATGCTGGAAACTTAGAGGGGAAAGTTTTGTTTTATAGATCACTTTTTATAGCTTTATCATGCAAAAAATCATTTGAAGACATTTTGCAGAAGACATTTCCACCCCTTTCCTTCATGAAGCAATCCCTCTACAGTTCAGAAATATCAAATGTCACCATTGCCACGTCTCCTACTTACACCATTCTCCCTATCTTTTGATATGCTGCAGGGACTGGTACCGATTCATGGGCACCAATGCTAAAGCTGTGAGTTCTGCCGAGGGAAAGATATTTATGATTCATCCTGGCTTGTGTAGTTTATCTGGAAGAAAAGCGTCTCCCACAAACCACCTGAGTTGCTTGTTTTCAAGGAAGTCAGAGAAACTTAATGAGATCCCTGTGAAAGGCAGAACAAACATTGGGGAAAAAAAACCAACAAAACAATTGTGACGTTTCTAATACTGCAAGTCCTCTAAACAAGAGAAACAAAACTTGCACGACACACCTGCTTCTTAAATGGCAGGCAGTCGTAAGAGAAAGAAAAAAGAAAGTGTCATGAAGATAAGAAAGCAGACTTGTTTGCTGCCTTGTTTCATTCGGCCATGACTAGTTCTGTTAAAGTGGAAGGGAAGAGGGGTTGTTTATCTCAAGACATCTCGTCTTTGTCTCAACGTATCATCTGTGTAAACACGATATAGAGAAGGTCTTTATTTAATTGATTTTATGTATATGGAAATAAAACCAGATGAGAAAGATCAGACCCAGGGTACATCTAACTTTGACACTCACATGATTGCAATAAAAGCTGATATTAAGTACAATAACTGATCATATTGATAACTCAAGTCCTGAACTAATGTGATAGGACAGAAAAGGTGGAACTTCTTAAATTAGTGGCGCCACGGTACAGTTCTTCAATGCCTTTAACATTTTTAACATAATAGCATCTCTGTTGCTGAAAGAAAATACTTATTTTATCCCCTCTCATGAATTAGTAACATTTTAGATTGTTTTCAGTAACACCTGAAATACATTTTTTACTTCAGAATAAGCATCATCATAATTTTTCTGGTTTAAATGCTGTTTTTCATATTGTACACATATTTTTGCCTGCTTCCTGTTTTTGACCAAGACACATTGAGAAAGATATTATTTTGAAGTTTTAGAAACAATTATAAGATGTTTTTATGGAGACATTTCCAAAGAAAAACTGACTCTATTGTGTTCTGTGTTCCGTAGCATGCAGTGTATTTTAAAAGGAAAGATCACAAGAAAGATGATAATGTGAGTTCCTGAAAGAGTTCCCTCTGAATAAATTTGTAAATAAGAGCATTGACATAAGTGATGGTCACATTTCTCTTCTTTCTGCAGGTTTACAATTCTTCCTATGTTGTTACAGATGTACAAGTTACTCTGTGGGCCTGAATCAATGCCAGCTTTCTCTTTGTGTAACAGAGCAGAGATAGCACTGACCATTCAAATTTTAATGTTCTGATGGCGTTAAACCTCAAAGAAAATATTGACAAAGACACAGGTAAACAGTGCAAAGTTTGTTTCCCAGCCTCACACCGGGATTGGAGCTTTACGATCTCGGCTCCTGGAGCACGGGTTTACACGGTGCTTTGAGTCCTGCCGTCCTATAAAACCAGATCACCTCCTTTCTCTATTTTTATGGCTCCACAGAAGCCTCACTCTGCCCTTAAAAATTCATCCTCCCAGGAGATACTGAGTTAATGTAAGTTAGTGATTTAATGATGGCATAAAGCGAATTAAAAGGACAACCATCTTTCATTTTCTGGTCTTCTCCTCTTTGTCCCAGTTGAAACCCTTGTGCTCCAGCCATCTCAGCGTCTACGAAGTGTTTGAAGCACGGTCCAGGGGCTCAGGCTTCCAAGCTTTTCTCTTCCATTAGTGTGACACGAGAGGGATTAATGAAGAGCCACAAAATGAAAGAAACCATAAAATGTGGCTTCTTCATAAGGCAGGATGAAGGAGCTGTGAAGAAAGTTAAGGTTTGCCATACACCAAACCCTGTTTTGGGCCTACACAATAAAGACCTACAAAAGAAAAGGTAGCTGAGGTTTCCATGGGCCTGTTATAATTAATAAGAGTTTACCTAGGGGAAAATTGTTTTCCCTGAGAATAAATGACTCCCTCTACTCTTGAAAACATACAGAAAGGATGAGGTTGGTGGACGTCTGCAGAGGCAATTTATGCTCAAATGTAACCATTTATTTGTGGTGTTGTCAGTTCATATCATGCAGAGCTTCTAAGAGCTGATGAGCTCAACAGTACATTTGACTGAACAGTGTTGATTATACATGTGCAACATTTTTAAAAAAACCCTACACCATACCTGGCAACAGTCTCTCTGTGTCACCATTCATTAACAATATTGCATTAGCAGATGGCTTGGTGTGGCTTAGCATATGACATAGCAAAGCGATATGACAGTTTTCAGGACAGAGGAAGCACAGCATAAATACAGCATATCACTTTCACAAACATAGGATTTTCAAAATTGTGGCAACATTATAAATATAAGAATCAAGCTTCATATGCAATTAAATACAAATAAATGGACTTAGGTACTTACTGTACAATAATCCCCAATACTGCTTTGCAGAACTGAATTAATATACAATATTCTGTAAAGAGCAAACACCACTTCACTCAAAGCTAGATGCATGAAGGAAAACAGAGAAAACAGAGATACTACTTTAAGGTAAATACTGTCATATCCAATGTCAAGATTTCAGTGGCTTACAATCATTCATGAAATTCTTATTTTGGCCAAGTTTATTTTTTCAATTACAGTATCAAGGTCCAGAGGCCAGTTTTCTAAGAAGGAAGAAATGGCAGCTGTTTCCCATGGATGGATTGTTTAGGTGCCTACACAGAGACTTGCAGAGCTGCCTTAGGCAGACTTTCATGACAAGCTCAGTCAGTACTTTCATTTCTTTTACACACAAGCAGCAGGATCCAATATAAAATAATTACTTTACAGTTATGCTTTTAAACAATAGGCTTCAATCTTTTTTTATATCTATTCCAATCATCTTTCATACCCAAATCTGCTTTTGATAGTAGCTGGGAATTAACTGATCCCATTTCACAGTACTACTCACCATACCACAATTGCACCCTACGCGTCCTCTGACACGTTTGATCCTCCTGCAGTTTTTGACTACCAGAGGGAATAGCGCCAAGCTTAAGATACTTGAAAAACAAGATAAAGAGCAACTTTCTTCCTAACTCTATCTGGTTTTATTACTTCTTCAATTTATCACATACTTCATCTATTAACTTCCACAAATTGGTAATGAGGAGTTTCGTAATGATTTCTTATGTGGGGAATCAAGATACCATGGGTATACACACCGCCATGTGCAATAGTGTGTTAATACACTGAGGTCAGCAAGAATGAAGTAATAAAGCAGTCAAAATACAGAAGCTTTCAATTTGAGGCATTAGGCAACCAGTTTTATCAAGTCTCCATTTCATAATGCTCTGGAGTTGCAACCTCTCCGGGGGGGTTCGAGAGGAGGACGTGCCAGCAGTATCAGCACAGCAACAGCACCAGTGCTACTAATCCAGAAAGAAAGCAATCCCCTGGGAAGATTTCTTCCAATCACTCCACACAGTCTTACTCCACATACCGCACACAAAAAGCAACAAAGCAGCAGCCGATCAGTGCCACCATAGATGCTGAAATCACAGTGACTGCGCTGCCGGCAACACTAACCAAGAGCCCCAGACCCACACCAAGGATGATCTGGGCCAGCTGGACCATGCAGGTGAGAGCGGCGCAGTCGATGCCCTTCCCTCGCCCGTGATCTCCAGCACGTTCCCTGTCCTGCAGCCTCAGGCTCTGCAAATAAGCACAAAGCAAAACCCCATGAAATGAGACAGCACAGATAACCTGCAGCTCTCAGCCAATGCACTGTCACGGCCCCCAGGTGCAGCCAGACAGGCCAATAGCTCTCTGCTTTCTTTCTGGGGTTTTTTTTTGGTTGGTTTTTTTTTTTTTTTTCCTTCTGTTTGCCCCACAGAGGTTATGGAATTCAAACAGATTTGACAAGTGATAATGAGTTTTCCAAGCTCCCCTCAAATTGTCCCGCTTCTCCCATCTGCAATTTTCCCCTCCAGCCCTTCTCTCAAAGAAAGAATTGAAACTTGATCAGAAATATTAGCTGTTTTTTTGAAGTTCAGATCTATTTGAGCCCTGGCAAACTGACATTTCACAGTACAGGACATCCCGTCATGGATAATTTAGCTCCAATTCTCATGGTTGCAGGAGAGTCTCAAAGGGATATTAAGATGAGTCATACTACGTCCCACACACATACAGAGCACAATTCATTATAGTGGAGCACTGTGCTCTGAATTTATGGCTCAAAACACATAAAGGAGTTCAGTACTAAAATCTAAATGTAATGCTTTCAGTGCTGAGGAAAAAAAAAAGAAAACAAATGTCCAGAATAGGATTCTTCTACACTACTGAAGACCATTATTAACTACTGATTATTTGTATATCTACTATGACATAGCCAGCAGAGCAAAAGGCTTTGTTTATTATATACAAGCATTTCATATATAAGCACCCTGTGCGGGTGGTTGATCACTGGAACAGGATAACCAGAGGGGTTGTGGAGTCTCCATCCTTGGAAATATTCAAACCACCTCTCCATCCTTGGAAATATTCAAACCACCCTGGACGTAACCCTAGGTGACCTGCTTCAGGTGGCCCTGCTTGAGCAGGGACCTCTCTGGAGGTCCCTTCTAACGTCAGCTGTTCTGTGATTATCTCTAGCAAGGAACTATTCTGTTTTGCTGGGAAATTACATGATAGTTTACATATTTATTGTTCTTTTTGCATAGGCTGTTGAATGGAGAAGGTCATATTGTAACAAACGAGGTTTCCATGGTGTGGAAAACATGGCATGTTTTTTCTGGCTAGCTGTGCTGCTGTCTCCTGGTACCCAAACACTCTCAGCTGCTGAAATGCTTTTTGTTTTTCGCAAGACATACTACAATGCCTTTAAGCTGTTACCAGACAAAGCTCAAGAGTACTGGAGACAAACAGCCTCTTCCTAATCCAGTAGACAAAATTGAATTTGGACCCTGGGGAACAGCAGCACGGAACGGGAGTTGAGATGGCAGCATTTTAAAGCCCGGCACATGATTTTGGTAGAATGCATAGTGAGGGAAAATGTCTGCTCTCTGATCTGGAACGATACAGTCCTTTCTCTTGAAATATTTCCAATTTTAGACACAATTATTTTTTAATTATATTTATTTTGCTCAGCTGTGCCCAGTGTTCCTATGTGTCAGTAGTTCTGACCACAATTATATGAATGTGAAAGTGAATGTAATGTTGCACTTGATATTTCCTCTTTTTTTTTTCTGCCTTGTACATTATAGAATATTTGAGCTGAACCTCATTTTGTTAATATCAGTTCAAACATAGAATTATGTAACACTTAACATCTGGCATAGCAAGTACCATACACCATCAGTTGTCTTACAAGTAACGTTTGAATATATTTGCCTATTAAATATAAAGTCCACGCACACTTCAGCATATTTTATTTCACTTCTGTCTTGGAACAGCTCTGGATCAGAGCTAGACTACAAATTTGCCTTTAATCCCCCTCTCTGAGTTGACTGGCGTGAGGTTAGGATTGTGATCTCACCCTAAACTGGGCTCATTCCCTGTCCTTTGTTCAATCTTTCTAAAACTCTTCATCATGATACGTCTCTGTTGGAAGGAACAGAGAAGTTAACTTAAAAATTAGGAATCAGATCTATGAAATATTTAACCACATTGAGACATCCTCCCGGGATTCAATAGAATAATTAAGAATTTTCTTGTATTTATCATTCAGATGGTGATGCTTAAAAGTTGTTCAGAACAGTAGGACATGTTCTCAAGGACTTTATCTAGTTCTGTGCTTGTCTCAACTATGTTTCTATGTTGTTTTTCAATGATTCAACATTTCCTTTATTAATTTCTTCACATGTTCCCAGATACAATGAGAACTTTTCCTAAGTCTTCCCAACTCTCCTTAATCCTTCTTGTTTCCAGCTCTCTTACTAACTTAAGAGACTTGAGAGAACTTTTCCATTAAAGAGCTTAATACTTTACAGGACATGAAGATCCTGCTGTGCCCAGTAACATGATATAAGGAATGCAACCTTTTCCAGATTTTCCTTGGAAATAGGATTTTGTGCTGTGGAGGACCACAAACCAACCCCAGACATTTAGAGAGGTAATAAGAATATGGTATATAATTTAGTACTGTATATAAAACTGTTCGCACTTGAATTTAATATCTTTGTTAGCCAACAGGTTTTGTAACACTTTGCAGTGAACTAAAAATTCCACCAGTCTTTACAGTGTGGTTATTAACCTTAGGAACTCAGAAGTCAAGTCCTCAGCTAATACAGCTGGAAGGAATAGATACAAGGAAAGTAGCCCTTGAAGGCAACACAAAGTGGAGCCCTGTTATCTGGTTACTGCCTGAACACATGCTGTGATTGGCTTTGTTTCAGCTGAGATGACAAATAATTATTTGTCTCACTGCAGGACTGTTTGGAGAGTTTAGAGCTGGGACCTTAACTCTCTTTGTCAGAAACTTTCCATTCATAACATGTGTCAACATTAATAGTTTGAAATTAAAATTAAAAGCTGCTCACTAGTTCCATCCAGTTTTCTTCCAAAATAGACTAAACAGACCCAGACAAATATAACCTTACCCTTCCTTAGACATTGAACTCACCTCTTCTTCCCTGTGATACTCTGCAATGAGGTGGAATGGCACTGTGTACAATGTGCTGGACATGACGCCAAAGAGGGAACAGAGAGCCAGAGTGGAATAGACATTGGGAAACAAGCCAATTAATCCAGTACCCAATCCAAAAAGTAGGTATCCAATGAAATAAAGTCCCTTTAATCCTATGTATGGCAGAAGGATCTTCTGCAGGTCTGTGGAAAGAAAGTGAAAATGCTAACAAGACTAAAACAAAACAGGTCATATTTCATCAGGGAGTTCCTTTAAGGGTTTTTATTTTGTAAAATGCAACAAAAGACATAATCTCACTCCTTTTTAAAGTTGCCTCAAATTATTGTAGGTATAAACATGCCAAAGAATACTTGCTTTCTCTGGGGATAGTTTTATTCTGGCATAGTCAACTCCAGAGAAGAAGTAGTTAACAACCATTCTGGAAGAACTGCCCTCATTGACAACCTCAGACATTTCCGCTGTTTGATTATAATATAAACATTTGGCATCAACCTCTGTCTGAGCTGAGAAAGGAGCTACAGAAATGCCTGTACTTAAGCTCCAAAGGAGAAAAGATTTCCCTCAAGCCTCTTTTAGGTGCTCAGTTCAGCCCTCAAAATGCTGCTCATTTGAGTTTTCAGATCGCAAGTAATTTTTTCAATCCTCAGTAAGAGCTGTAGTGAAATCTATCTGGGGAACTGTGCTAGCGTATTTACACAAAATTTTGGAGAGCAAGGTTTGTGCTTCTGGCAAGAACTTCTACTGCACTGTGAAAAAGTTATTTTATGAGGAATGCAGATGGGGAGAGGCCATCACAGGGACCTTCAAGAATCTACAGCTACAGCACTGCCAGGTCAAAGAGCACCTCAGAATGATGCCCATGGCATCCATTTAAATGTGGTATTTAACTTCAGGATGATTTTCAGTGTTCGGGGTCAGTTGACATGTAGAACAATGCCTTACTCCCAGAGTGATCCCTCACCATGTCAGGAACTGTTCATGTTAAGATACGAGTTTCTAACAATGCTGAGAATGTAACATTTCTTAAAGTTTTAATGTGGAAGAAAAAACCCAGTTAATCTGGCGTTGCTTTAAACAATGGCAAATAGCAAACAGTTTAAATACTGCTTTAAAACACAGTGTTGGAGTACATTTCTGGGTACTTACAGGAATAGACTGATGAAGAAATTGCATTAATGCACAGCCCCCAGCATCCCATCTCTACTCCTGTTTTGTAGGTAAGGTAAAGTGTGGAGTTATGAGGTGCATAGGGATTACCCTGGTATACAACCTGAAAGAGACCACAAAGATCAGAGGAGGCACAGATGGGCTGCATATGTGTAATACCTGCTTCTTATGGGAACAAGGTACCCACCACAGGACCTCATCCCTGGTAGAAGAGATAATTAGGACCCAAGAAATCTGTTAAGCAGTGCCCTAACCATCCCTTCACAGTTCTACAGGTTTCACACTCATTTCTCCCAGATTTTCACATCCCAGGTATTACCCTCTGCCTTTTCCTGGACTGTCCACTCTACACTGACTTGTTTGCTCTTTTTCCTTTGGGTGTCTAATTCCCACTCTCCTTCTCTCTCCACTTCTGCCCTCTTGCCTTAGCCTTTCTTTCCCT
>NW_009646931.1:3471379-3503157 GCF_000708025.1 Charadrius vociferus | reverse complement strand
ATTTATCTGCAATTATTTTTCTTTGTTTTCTCTTTCAGGCTTATCCCAACACACTCGTATTTCCCCCCAGTAATTGTCATATTCAGTTCCGTATCTAGGCAAGCAAGGCTTTTTCTTTCAGTTGTTCATATACACTGCAGCAAAAACACCCTCCCTCTTGCCTACAGATACAAAGAAAAGGCAAGGAAATGGGAATACTGGGTGGAAACCACAGGAGAAAAATAAAAAAGGAAGTGGTGATGAGAGGATTTGTGCCAGGAGCGTATTCATACCCTGGAAGAAAGGAGGCAGACAGGATCGTATGGGCAAGAATCGCTGGCAGGGACATACAGTCTTACTACCTGGGAATGGGATGGAAAAGGGGCCACTGGGCATCATGAATGCAAGGGATTGCTGGCAGATGGGACTCAGGGAAAGGTTTAAAGAGGACAGCCAGATTCGAGGAGACAAGAGCTCACTGTGTGCAAAGAGCTGGAGTGCGGGTGGACAGCCCTGTGCCTTGTGCCAGGGTAAGGCCAGCTGCCCCCAGGAAACATCAGCATTACATCAGTTAGGAAACCTGCCTGTCTCGGAGCAGCTCTGAAGCCGAACCAGAGGATGGATGTGTTTGGAACAGCTCTGAGACCTTCATTTGAAACAGTTAAGTAGACACAAATGGGCTTACAAATATTAATGGGTTTCGCCCAAGATCCAACAGACTGGCTCAGAACAAGAGCCTGAGATCAATTAGCTGTTTTACGAAACTCTTGTTCAGCCATCCAGATACAACTGGCTCTGCCACCACTGTCATTTCTTCAGGATTGTAACACATTTCTTTTTGGTGGAGGAGGAGGTGCTAAGAGGAAGGAGAAGTGAGAGGATTTTACACTTTTACCTGGCCCATGAAATCTGTGAAGAAGAGCATGTTGGACAGGAAAGCCATCCATCCAAAGAGGTGGCTCACACACAGGTAGCGATAGTGGGATGGCATGCTTAAAAGTGTCTTCAAGAGTGATTTCAGGGTCATCCGCCTTTCATCCTAAAAGCAAGTATTTAACAATAATACAGTATTATTGCCCTGGAGGCTAATAAAATAGCTGACAGCAACCAAAAAAAGGCCTCAGCATCTTTGCATTGCTAAACTTCCAAAGTTTTAAATTTGTTTTTGGTGGGGATGGTTGCTTGGTTACTGAATATCCTTCACGATATACTTCATTTGTAGAGCCATTGCCTAATAAAGTTGTCTGAAAGATTCACAGAGACTCTGGGAGAGCTGGGGTACATTAGCAAGGATGTAACATTTCTTGGTGTTATAATCAGTAGGGTTATTACTTACTCGTACAACCAAGTGAAAATTTTCTGCCAAAACAGATTCAATGGAGCCTCAAAAAAAAAAATCAAACCAAAAGCAAACAAAAGGAATTCCTATATAGAGACAATCAGCTTTCCATTGAAAATTTAAAGCTGCCCCGGAAAAATGAAACTCAAAATACTTCCTGAGAATTAAAATGTATCAGTTGTGGAATATGGCACTTCTGAAGCCTCATTCCCATTCCCTTCTATCTGCCTAGAAAACTTCACCTCTTCTGGCATATCATTACCATGAAATTTCCACCATGTGCTGTCCTCCCCTCCATGAAGGAAAGACAGTGATGCATCACAGGAGATGTAGCACCACTCAAAATCCTTGCACCAAGAGAAGGTGAGCTCCGGCACTGGAACACATCATCCCATGGGAGAAATAACTCACTTCAAAATCAAAATGGTTTTGGTGCTGGTTAACAAATCTCACTGATGGGGAAAAACAAAATTTCTCACCACCTTCAATGCCCCACCTTACCTCCTTCCTCCTTTACTGAGCCCTGTGCCCCAAAACCCTCTCTCAGTTTCTTTTCCAGTCACGTTCATAAGATCACTTGTATCACTTGAATTTTTTTTAGTGCTGTAGGTGTGCTTGATGTCAGGCATTTGCGACACACAATTCTTACTGCTTTAAAGCTCCTGCATGGTTCTTTGCTTTTAAGGAAAAAAGGTATTATTTTATCTGTGCATGATAGAACACTTCCAGTTTTCTCTAGTGATGTTTGGAGGCAACAGTGTTGGGAGAGATGGTAAGGGAAGCTGTATGGTCATGAAATGTGGAAGAACAGTAAAAGTTATGTTTGTTACTGGAAAGCTGAATTTTGTCTTCAATTTGCTGTAAGATAACGACAGTTTTTCCTTTCTTCAGTGTTCTACTTGCTTTTCACATTCTGTGTCCCTTTGAACTAGGTTATGCTGCAAGCTGCTCTATAAATAATCACCACACATAAAGTTGGAAAATACTTTGCTCCAGTGGGAGGTTTTTAATCCTCATAGGAATGCCAAAATTCAAGTTGCTGACTTTCACCTTGAACTGCATATTGTCCAAATCCCTTGGAATTTCTCTTGGCATCACTGTCTCTTTTAAACAGGGCAAGCTTTCTATTCTTCTACAGTTACAAAAAAGCAAGCAAAAAAATTCCACAATGTCTCATTAGTGTTATTTCAAGAATAATTACTATCATTTGATTTGGCTTATTTAATTTGTTCAACCTTTCCACACGGTTCTTTAAAACAGCCTTTCCAATCAAAGTGTTAACATAAGGTCAGACAACTACAAAGGGCACTGCTGTAATTACAAAAAATACTGTGATAGCTAGATAGAAATGCTTGCTTTCTATTTAGATAGTTTAGAGAGTGGAAATAGAAACCGAAATGTTTAATGCACACATTCAATACACACCAACACACAAACCCTGCACTAATTTAAGTGACATGCTGAAGTTTGGCTCCATTTAAGTTTCTTATCCTTTAAAAGCTCACCATACCAAATTATTTTCTCTATAAGGTCACTAAAACACAAGGCATAAGTATACAGAGGAGTCAATGTGACTTGGGTTTTATGTCAGTAGATCCTGAGTAATTTGGCACCAAACTAAAGAACAAAAGATGAATCACTTTGGATGTCTGTTCATACTGTAACAGGCCAAATCTCATTAATAATCATGGTAACTATTAGCATGTACAAGCACAGTTCTTAATTTAGAAGACATAGGGCCATGATGCCTGCAGCAAAAAAGAGACACAGCAAAACAGGAAGCCAAACCATTTCTTCAAGGAAGCAATTACAGTAATGAATGAACCTAGAAAACATGGGCCACAAGAGACAGACCATTAAGGCAGTGAGTGTCTCGAATTTATATGTGCCCAGGCACATCAAAGAACCATGAGACAGACCAAAGCACTGTGAGCCTCTGATGGGCTGTCCAGCTAAAATTATAGAGAGGAGGGCAATGGCACAAGCGTGCCCACAGTGGACGCCAGAGCTTCACCTCGGGCGTCAGACGTTACTGGTTCGGTGGAATTTGTACTTGGCAAGGCAGAGACTACCCCAGTCCAGAGTCTGCTCCCCTTGCCTTCACAGCATCTGCTCTCTCTTCTTCGTTTACCTTCCTTCCTCAGTGCCCGCAGGGGCCAAGCAGACGACGACACTCAGCATCTCTGACAATGTGAGGTATGCTCAGAGGGAACAGTGCCAGTGAAGGATGCTGGCTGCTGACGTTGGCCCGTGGTGGGGAACAGGGACAGCATCGCGGTGTGCTAGCCATATTCTCCCGAAAAACTGTTGCTTTGCTGTCTGCCCCTCTCTGTGTTTGTCTGGCATTCTCACCAGGCCGTCTTCATCTTTTATTCTACCTTTGTGTTGTATCGTCTGGTGTAATAATATTTTTCTTCTGGTGAGGAATACCAAGTGCTATTATAATACATATGATAAATAGTAAAAAATAATAAATCCCTTTTATGTGTAGTTTAAACGTGAGTTTAGGTTTCTAACTTACCACAATCTGCACATTCTCAGTATTTTTTACCTGATGTATCAAGACTTGTATCAGTGATAGATATACATTACACCAAGAGATCAGAAGCGTAATTAAAACGCCAAGCAACCGTTTCATCACTTATTGTTATACTCAGAGACAAACATATACATTAGCCTTTGCGTACCTAGGATACCACGAGAGTGCAGTAAGGATTTCTATCACTAAAAGGCATCAACAAAACAGTAAATGCTATTATCTGTTGCCCAGACCGTTCCAGAAATGTGCTCTCCAGATATTTTTGAGGTAGGTTCACCTTTTCCTAGTTCAAAGATTGAAGCAATCTCTCATAAAAATGCAGCAAAACCAAAGTAACAGTGATGCTTTGAAAGCACTCGCTATTCTTTCCCACCAAAGAGTTCTGCCAAAGACACAGCTACAACATCACTTCAAAATAAAACTACAACTCCGGAAGCAAGGTAGCATTGCTGTAGAAGTATCAATTTTAAACACATCAGTACTGTCAATAAATCCTCAACGAAATGTCAAGCAGCAGCAGCAAACCCAGATGTTTACTAGACCAAGGAACAAACTCTTCATAGGTACGAGGTATGAAAGTGTGTGGGCTTCAGTGGGAGTTACAGATTTATATCAAAGATTAACGGTCTGTAGTCCTTGTCCACAATTTGATGTTAATTCTACTGGGACTAAAGGACAAAGTAGATCCTCCTGACAAAATTCACATGAGGAGGATATCAAGCAACTGACAATGGGCAGAAACCTGAACCTGGTTCTCCCTCAACCCTGCCAATTGTTCAAAGCATCAGGAAAAGTCTCTCTCGTCCCTCTTGCTGGAAATACTTTATAAATTAAAAAGAAAAAAGAAAAAAAAAAGGAGAGAAAAGAAAGAAGGCTTTCTCCTGACCCTGTATCCTGGTGGGGGATTCTTTGTCTGTGTGTGTGATGGGGCTCCATTCCAAATAGTCAGCATTAGCTAATTAAAGGGTCTCCAATGACGCAACAATATGGCTTACAAAATCATCTCTGCACTTACCTCTGTACGTGACATAACAGCGCATTTCCCTGGTTTAGCTGCAGCCTTTATTCCAGTACATGTTGATTTTAAGTAACCATTGTTGATTTCCTCCTCTATGGAGCTATACTTATAGGATTTAGTCACTTCCAACAAGAACGTTGTCTCTTCATTTTCATATCTGAGCGGGACTTCAGGAATACTGCGCAGATGTACGGTAAGGCAGCTTAGGAAAACCAAGGCTGCGAAGAAGAAAATCACCTGGAACTCTGATGCCAAGGAAAATCCTAGTACAGCTTGACCCCAATCCATAGCACCTGTCAGGTAACCCAGGGCTCCTCCCAAACCTACAGGGGTGGGAAAGAAGGAGAAAAAAGACCTACTGGCATTGATAAAATAAACAAACAGTACAGAATACTCTCAACATTCCCTCTAGAAATGACTGAATAACAACTCTTCAGATATTAATCACAAGAAATAGGAATACCGAGCTAATCACATACATGAGCAGTTACCAAAACATCTCTTGAAAAATATCCTCAGCTCTGGTGGACAGAGCTCTTCAAAAAATGCCTGAACATATAGCAACATGGGCCTCCATCTCTTCTTTTCTCTCGTTGAAGCTTTATTTTCTTTGAAACAGTGAGTAATACAAAATAAAATTCTAGTGGAATTTATGGTTTTCTTAAAACTTCACAGAACAAACAAACATTTAAATTATATAAAGACTATGTGTAGTTTAGACTTTGTAAGATGTATTTTATATAGCTGAATCTAAACAGAAATACTGTCTCCTTGTGAAATTAAAAAGAAAAGGAAATAAACCCAAAAGCATTGGTTTGTAGTTATCAAAATCCAAGTACCTCACCACTCAGAAAAGAAAACAAAAAGGATCAAATAGAAATGTGTAATTCTTTTTACTGATTTTCTCAGAAAAGTTAGAATAAAAGGTAAAAAAAGAGAATGCTACCTTCTGTCTCAAAGTGAATCAAACCAGGTTTCCGTCTGATTTTTTTACAATTTCTTCTTTTTGTTATTAGTGCACACGGTTTCAGAAGCACAAGAAAGTGCACACAGTTACATACGGTGCAGAGCTCTGGCAGGGGAAGCAGCTTTGTAGAGTCCTGGCACCTTGTTCACCAGGTGGCTCTGCAGGATGTGGGAGTTAAGTGGGATAGAAGCAATGGAAGGACTTGGAAGTATTTCTACTCTTCTGCTTAGAACTGAAGATAATGTATGGCAGAACCATTCTGTCTAACAAAAAGTAGCAGAGGTAACAGGACCTATATTTGCTTCACTTGCCAAACATGGGATTTTGATTTTGTTCTGGGCTTTCTGTACTTTTTTCCCTCTTGGGTCTGATTATGGCCCTCCTTCATGGTGTCCTACTGCGTTTTACAGGGACTGTATCCTTGCTTGTTCTCATGAAAAATAATGACTGTTAGTAGCTTTTTGAAGAAAACCTGCACTAGATGTTTGCATAGAGTGAATGTTTGATGTTTAGGTTGTCTTTGCATACTGTTTTGACAAAAAGCAGTCATGATATTGGAATGCAGTCTGAGTGTTGTGTGTTGGGTATGTACACTTTTCCTTCCACTTGTCTAAGTGGTCCTAAGTTTCACAGCTGCAAAGCTATCAAAGATTCATGTTCAAACCCTAACTGAAGACAAACTGTAGAGCAAAATCTTGGGAGATATTGAGTATAAAAAGAAGGAACGACATAGGGGAAACAAAGTAATATCTAAAACAGAAGCCAGAAAAGAAATGGAAAGATTGCTGTCTGTGTCTAATAGGGATAGAACAAGGAACAATAAATGTAAATTTTAAGGAACAAATATTAAGATTAGATTTTAGGGAAAACTGTCTAACAACAAGGCCAGTGAAGTGCTGGAACAGACTGCCTTGGGAGTGCTGCAGAACCCCTATCAAGGGGGGATTTCAAGAACAGGCTAGGTAATTACCCATCATGAAGGGTTACGATCCCGATGACTTTGCTACAGAGGGCACAGGATGCTGGACCAAATAATGCAATCTGTTCCAGTCTCATTTGGTGTGATTTGTCCCACATCCCTTTTCACAACTCAGTACACAAATGAATCAGCTAAATCTGTAGCTCCAAATTTGGAAATCAAGCCTTTTTAGTATCATCCAACAAAAAATTGCAACAAGAGTTCTGATGAAGGCAAGAATATAGAATCATAGAAAGGTTTATGTTGGAAAGGACCTTGAAGATCATCGAGTTCCAAGCCCCCTGCCCTGGGCAGGAACACCTCCTACTAGACCAGGCTGCTCAAAGCCCCATCCAGCCTGGCCTTGGACACCTCCAGGGATGGGGCAACGTGGGAAATCTGTTCCAGTGCCTCACCACCCTCAGAGTAAAGAATTTCTTCCTAATATATAGAGAGACTCACTCCCCTCTCTGTCCAAACAAGTGGTTGTTAAAAATTTAATCTGTCAGTTTCTAATGGAGAATACTGATTTCATGCCCATGTGGCTTTAAGGTTCCCCTATCATCTGTGCTCCTGGACACAGCTACTTCGTGTGTCCAAAACTGGCCTGTTGTCAATGGCTACTACACCTCCCTCCTGGACTAGAGTAACTGCCACTGAATCTACACGCCTCTGCTCTTGGCACGGCTCAGTAGCCACAAAAGTCTGCACCAACATAGATTGCATGACTTCTCATCTGGTCTGCTTTTTGTCTAGTCCTTTCACAGTGACTGCTCCCCGACAGGGCTGGAAGCTCCTCTCCATTCACATGACAGGTACACAGCCCTATGTGACTTCCCTGTATGTTTTCCAGACACAGGGCTCACATAGTAAAGAACTTGTCTTTCTGTAACTCAGCAGCATTTCAAATGTGTATAAAAGCAAATGAAGGTCTGTCTTCATTTGCAAGAGCCTGGACTGAACCACTTGGACTTATTTTGTGGAAGCTGTGAAGCTTGGAATTTTACAAACTCCTCCTATTTCTAAGCAGGAAGGCAGAACATATTGGAGCGCTGCTGACAAATGGAGATCAACTCTACTGGTTTGTGCAGCTTTTGCTCTATGTCACATGCTGAGTCAAAAATGTTATTTTAATGTGCTCTGGCAAGGAAACTAGTTACATCTGCTAATTTTTGCTTCACCAAAAACTTGAAAAAAAAAATCAGAACAAGCTGAATAAACACTACTTCACTTTTTTATGTAATTAATTGCTCTTACTTAAATCATGGATATGTTGTTGTACATGTTTATGCCTCCAGCCCTCTGCCACAGAATTTTTGTTGCGGCAATCACAAGTTGCTGTTCTCTGGGCTGTTCTCTGGAGTAGTGAAAACCCAGCAACAAAAGACTCGTGACTGAAGCTCAGGATCAGATGATCAGTTCATTCAAGATTAGAAACACAGTAAGAATAAAATCCATGCAATTGCCTTCCCCTCCTTCAAGCGGCAGGGAGGAAAGGAAGGGATCTGAGTACCTGTAAGGAGCGCGTGGTAATGCAGACCCTTCTCTTTATCCTGATGAGAGCAGACATCAAATAAATATGCTTTGATGGGGCCATCAATAAAATCAGCTGCAAAATCAAAAAGCACTACTCCCAGCATGGTAATGACTATTGCCCACGTCTGCCGAATGTCTCTCTCACCGATGAAAGCTACAAAAAGAAAAACACCCTCATTCTGACAGCAGCAGTGCCATGATCTGCAAAACCACATCTTCTCTTTCCTGATACCTCCAAATCTAAACAATGCTTAGTTATGCAAGACAGAGCAGTGATACCAGAATCACATCAGAGAAGGAGGGTAACTGAGTCTACGTAGTGCCGAGCTGTGCCGGGTTGACTTACTGCCTTGCGTCAGCACAAGCTCAGGGTACTCCAAGCTCCACCATCAAGAGCATCACCAGCCTTAATCTGCTCCTTTGCACCTCCATGGCACACTCTGGTAGCCTCACACACATGCATTTTGTAGGACTTTTGGGGTTTACTATTAGTCCCACCCTTTCATTGTTTTGTATAATCAAAAGTTGACTGTAACATCTCCTTTTGCACAAATGACTACCAGTATATTCAATACCAATGATATACAGGAAGAGAGAATGAATCAATCCATAAAACCACACACCTCCCCCCTCTGCCAAGTCATAACGACAGTAACAACTTTCCATCAAGACTATGAGAAGTTACACCTCAAGCTGAAATTTAACAGTATCTAGGGATGTCACCCCTATGTGGTTTTGCATATTCCAGGTACAACATGGTTCCCAAGGAGTTACAGATTTCTATAATTCACCTGGATAACACAGCCCTGAGTCAAACCAGGACTGCAACAAAGATACATTTTTGAATGATAATCCCTTTAAAATAGGGATTAACAGATATTCCGTTTGGATTTGCATTGCATCACAGAAACAGAATTGATCATTTAACTTAATAAGGTAGACTTTAGTCTGTAAAAACTTCTCTGGGCCTAAGAAGTGCTCTACTGGTATGAACTGATCAGGCAATCACACCAACATACAACATACTGTAATCACATGCAGAAACTACAGAACATAATGTAGAGGGTACATAACATGCAGCATTAGGACTGAGAAGTATATGAATTTTCCAGTGTTCCCCAGCTCCTTCACCGCAGCTGAGTAACATGATACCCAATTTTAACAGTCCATTTTAGCAGGGAATAAAGGAAACCCCCTTTTCTTTCTGATTCAAAAGGCTGGGATGAGTTTTGTCTGTCAACACAGCATATGCTCCTCACTCACCTGAGATCATCACGTCCCCATTGAGGTACAAAGCCATGCCTAACAGCATTATGATGCCCAGACCCAGAATGTAAGGTCTCCTCCTGCCCCAGCTACAGGTGCAGTGATCACTGGCTGAACCTACCACGGGCTGCAGCACGAAGCCCAGGATGGGGCTGATGAGCCACACCAAGCTGTAGAGGTTCTTGGGCAGACCTACACTGAGCAGCACCGGTGTGACAAAGGCGGCCTCCACGGCATAGCAGAACTCCCGGCCGAACATCGCCATGCTGTGCATGACCAGCCTTCCCATCGCTCGCTTCTTTGGCACCACTGCTCCAGTCCTTGTCACAGATTGCAGCAGATCATCCTCCTCTTCCGTAGTGCTGTCCATGATTGCCTTGGCCACCTCAGAAGGGGGTGGAAGAGTACCGTGGAAACCCTCTTTCGTTAAAGTCATCGGTCTAGCTACGCGCAGCTCTCCGGCAAGTCAGTACTGCCTGCCCTGGCTGACATGGAGCCCAGATCATATGCCGGGTGGGATCGGTCTGTGCTGGGGGAGGGACTCACATACTTTCATGGCTCTGCGATCACAAGTTATGAAAGGAAGGGGGCGGGGAAGCGTGTTAACATTAGCAGATCTGAGCTCTTGGGCGTCTGCAAAGCTCCCAACCATCCACAACTAAAGAACCACTGTTTAAGCACGAAACACACATATAACGGGCACATACATCACATGGGCGAGGCGCAGGACTCGCCTGACACAAAGATATTCCTCTTGTTGCTGTAAGACAGCGGTGATACTGAGAGACTCAAGCCCTCATCTTTCTGTTCAGCAAAAAACATAAGCACCAGAACGCCAATTTCCTGTTGACTGAACAGGGGAGAAAAGAATCTATAACATACATCCCGAAAAGGATTTCAAGGCATTTCATGAAGATAAGTAAGGGAACCTACCCATTGCCCTAGAGTGTTAGTGGCAGAAAAAAAGCTTGACAGAAGTCTGCCAAACAGCAACTGGAAAGTATTTTTTGTATCTGCTGTCTGCTGCCCTCAACACAACTGATCATTTTCTTGGTTTCTGAAAAACGAATGTGATGAGGATAACTTAGGGGTTTTTCAAACAGTCTTACCTGCCAAGAGAGGGCCATCTGTAGTGACATTCCAAAATTGTAGCTTTCCGCTTTGCCACCTGAGCGAAGCAGCTGATCCAACCTATGCTGAATCACAGAATAGTTTGGGTTGGAAGGGACCTTTAAAGGTCATCTACTCCTACCTCCCCTGCAATAAGCAGGTACGTCTTCAACTAGATCAGGTTGCTCAGAGCCCCATCCAACCTGACCTTGAGTGTTTCCAGGGATGGGGCATCTACCACCTCTCTGGGCAACCTGTGCCAGTGTTTCACCACTCTCAGCATAAAAAACCTCTTCCTTATATCTAGTCTGAATCTAACCTCTTTTAGTTTAATGCCATTACCACTTGTCCTATCGCTACAGGCCCTGCAAAAAATTTGTCCCCATCTTTCCTGTAGGAGCCCTTTAAGTACTGGAAGGCCCCTATAAGGTCTCCCCAGACCCTTCTCTTCTCCTGGCTGAACAACCCCAACTCTCTCAGTCTGTCCTCATAGCAGAGGTGCTCCAGCCGTCTGATCATCTTTGTGGCCTCCTCTGGATGCACTCCAACAGGTCCATGTCTTTCCTGTGCTGAGGGCTCCAGAGCTGGATGCAGTACTCCAGGTGGGGTCTCACGAGAGCAAAGGGGTAGAACCACCTCCCTTGACCTGCTCCTCCCTCGACCTGCTGGCCACACTTCTTTTGATGCAGCCCAGGATACGGTTGGCTTCCTGGGCTGTGAGGGCATATTGCCGGCTCATGTCCAGCTTTTCATCAGCCAGTACCCCCAAGTTCTTCTCGTCAGGGCTGCTCTCAATCCGTTCATCCCCCAGCCTGTATTCATCCCAGGGATTGTCCTGACCCAGGTGCAGGACCCTGCACTTGTCCTTGTTGAACCTCATGACGTTCACACTGGCCCACTTCTTGAGCCTGTCCAGGTCCCTCTGGGTGGCATCCCATCCCTCAGGCATGTCAACTGCACTGCTCAGCTCGGTGTCATCTGCAAACTTGTTGAGGGTGTGCTCGATCCCACTATGTCATTGATGAAGATATTAAACAGTACTTGTCCCAACACAGACCCCTGAGGTTAACCCCTGAAGTAAACATGAGTTTTTAAATTGACAATTCTGGGGTCACAACTTAGGTGCACTGGAGATTACAAGTACAGAACGACAGAATGACAGAATGGTGGGGGTTGGAAGGGACCTCTGGAGATCATTTAGTGCAATCCCCCTGCCAAAGCAGGTTCACCTACAGCAGGTTGCGCAGGACAGTGTCCAGGTGGCTTTTGAATGTCTCCAGAGTGGGAGACTCCACAACCTCTCTGGGCAGCCTGTTCCAGTGCTCCACTACCCTCAAAGTAAAGAAGTCCTTCCTCATGTTTAGATGGAACTTCCTGTGCTCAGGTTTGTGCCCGTTACCTCTTGTTCCATCACTGGGCACCACTGAAAGAAGACTGCTCCCATCCCCCTGGCATCCTCCCTTTAAGTATTTATAAGTATTGATAACATCCCCCTTCAATCTTCTTTTTTCTAGACTGAAAAGACCCAAGTGCCTCAGCCTTTCCTCATAAGGATGAAGATGATAAAATTATTTTTCCAAGTTTGAAATTCTTTGGGTGCATAAGACAGGGAAATGTGTGGAAAAAAGATGAATCTAAATGAGATTAAATTCAAAATATTGAAATATAAGCATTCTGAGGATCTAAAAATAAATATATCTTTAAAAAAGACCTTTAAAACATGTTTAAACTATGAAACTTTTTATATTACAGGAACATACTTTGCATCTATTGATACACATACACGTTTCCAAGCATGTACCTTAGTATTTGTCAAATGTACTCTACTGATTCTGTGACTTGAAAAATAAACATACTATCAGAAAAGTAAACTGTTTTCATCTTTTTTTCTCACATCATCCTGTCTTCTAGAAAAATTATTAATTAATGTATTCAATTGTTTTCTAAGCTTTTTGACTACTTTGAATCAGCTGAATCACTGAATCAACCTTGACAGAAGCAACCTTGTGTTTGCCTAGATAGTAAGGGCTGCTACACAGGATTTATTAAGCAAGAAAATGACTATAAGCTATAAGATTCCTACTGACTTCAGGTAGCCCAGCATCAACAGCCCAAAAGGAATTGTGTTCAGGTCACTTTTATCCATTACCGGTGTTTATCCACTATATGGTGTTTTTTAAAACATGGCACTGATAAAGCCTTGCTGAAGTCAAGGTAGACAACATCCACTGCCCTCCCCTCGTCCACCCATCCAGTCACGCCATCATAGACGGCTATCAGATTAGTCAGACATGACTTGCCCTTGGTGAATCCATGTTGACTACTTCTGATAACCTGCTTTTCTTCTAGGTGCTTTGAGATGATACCCAGAACAAGCTGTTCCATCATCCTTCCAGGGATGGAGGTGAGGCTGACCGGCCTGTAGTTTCCCGGGTCATCCTTCTTGCCCTTTTTGAAGACTGGAGTGACATTGGCTTTCCTCCAGTCCTCAGGCACCTTTCAAAAGGACCAGGATCTTTCCAGGGCCTTTCAAAGATGGAGAGTGGCCCAGCAATGACTTCCCCCACCTCCCTCAGCTCTCACGGGTGCATCCCATCAGGCCCCATGGACTTGTGGATATCCAGTTTATCTAACTGATCTCTAACTTGCTCCTCATCAACCAAGGGAAAGTCTTGCTTCCTCCAGACTTTCTCTGTTACCTGCAGAGTCTGGGTCTCCCAAGGACTGGCCCAAACAGTGAAGACAGAAGCAAAGAAGGCATTCAGCAACTACACCTTCTCTGCATCATGATGGCATCTGTCTCATTCAACAGCGGGCCCACATTTTCCCTAGTTTTCCTTTTGTCTCCTATATACTTAAAGAAACCCTTCCTATGGGCCTTGACATCCCTCGCCAGGTTCAATTCCAAGGCTGGACATTGACAATGTTTATTGTTCAATGCTTAAACATTGACAACGTTTATCATTCTCCAACACAATCAGATGCATTTGGGACTAAGCATATAATCAAATATTACTGTTAAGGTGTATAATATTCAGTAATTTAGATTAGAGTGATTATCAGTTGGAAACTTAAGATGCTTTTGCTGATTGTTTATCTAATTTGTCAGAACCTACTAGACAATTCTTGCTTCCAGACATGTGTTTATGTAGTAGAATGTAAAAGTTTTTTTATAGTAATAATGCTGACATTTTGGCATGACAGAAATAAAATGAGCTAAAGTATATTTCAGCTTTGGAAGTCTTTGTATGCAACAAACTGATCTTCAGCAAGGTAAACGCTCTGACAAAATTATCAAAAACCCCAACCTCTTATAACTCCTGACATGTTAGACTATAGGAAACTGTATTAAGGCCATAGAACTAATTCTTTTTAAAAGCAAAATTCTTTTACATTCAAGGAGACTGTTTCAAATGACAGTTTAATTTTGAATGAAATGAAAACCACCATGGAATAATCACTGTTTAAAACCTGTGCAGCTACCTTGACTACTGTTTTTACAAAAATAGAGGAAAGGACTAATATTTGGCAGCTATTTTAAAATAAAAAATTTTGTTCTGAAGCAATTCTCCAGGCAAACTGAAACTCCAAATGTAATACAATCAGGAAACTGCATTAGGAAAATGTAGTCAAGCTATTAAATAGAATTACTTTATGATAATAACTCTACAGCAGCACAGAACAAAACAGCATTATTTTGATCATTGTTTTGGCATGATAAGGCAAATGAATTAATATGATAAGATAGAGAAAAAAATTCCCTTCTAATCTGTGAGTAAACAACACAATCACTTGTTTAGGAAGAATATAACTATATTTTATGAAAAGTATTGCCTTCATGTAATGCCAACATATATTACAAAGCAACGGTGTAACCAAGAATTAAAAGAAACAAACATGACAGGCTGAAAGAGTCGGGGCTGTTCCACCTGGAGAACAGAAGACTCTGGGGAGACCTTATAGTAGCCTTCCAGTACCTACAGGGGGCTACAGGAAAGATGGGGAGGGACTTTTTACAAGGGCATGTAGTGATAGGACGAGGGGTAACGGCTTCAAAATGGAGGAGGGTAAATTTAGATTAGATATTAGGAAAAAATTTTTCACTGTGAGGGTGGTGAGGCACTGGAAGAGGTTGCCCAGAGAAGCTGTAGATGCCCCATCTCTGGAATTGTTCCAGACCAGGCTGGATGGGGCTTTGAGCAACCTGGTCTAGTAGGAGGTGTTCCTGCCCATGGCTGGGGGGTTGGAACTAGATAATCTTCAAGGTCCCTTCCAACCCAAACCATTCTATGATTTCACAGCATATGATATTTAAAGAAACATTTTGAGCATTTACAGCTGCTTACTAATCAAACTGCGTAGATCATCAGAACACAATTTTGGTGTCCTTCTAGACTGCAGACCATCGAGGTACATAAGTACATAACTCCCAGTATTTTCAAGTAAATTTAAAACTTTAATAATTAAAAAAAAATTAAAAGAGATATCACGCAAAGACTTATCATATAATTCAATTTTAATGCATAAAAATATACTGTATCAGCCTGAAGTTTTTCTGATCTGTATAGTTAAGAGATTATAAATTAGCTTTTGGTTTACTGATTTCTACTACTTTATCAGAATAAAGTTTACTAATCTCTTGCTTAGTAAATCCATATTCTAGAAGTATCTCTTCCGTGTGTTCTCCTATAAAAGGATCTCTTTTAAGCGACGGAACAGCAGGGGTCCTTGATAGAAGAGGAGCAGGTCTAGGACTTATCTCTTCCTGATCATTTTTGATAAAAGAACTTCTTTGTTTGTTATGCTGATGTAAGGCAACATCATCAAAAGATAAAACAGGGGTCACACAGGCGTCAGTACCATCAAATATGCTGCACCACTCAGCTTGCGTCTTCTGTGCAAATATAGATGCAAATTTTTTCTTCATTTCAGGCCAGTCAGAGAAACTGAGCTGACTGGGAAGTTTATCTGAATCTAGCCCAAGACCTGAAAGTAGAAAAGCAAAGTTTAACTGTAGCTTAGATAAATTAAAGTAATGCCCACAACTAAGTATGTTCCTCAAGAAGCTAGTATTTTGCAGGCAGTCCAACACAGCAGAGCATACTAATTAAAACTGGCTTCAAACTTTATTATGATACTTATGATTGAGGGGCAGGGAGCAGAAGAATAAAATGTTCTGTTACTTGCAATTAGACTAAACTGCATCAGCCACAGCCTTTCAAATAAGTACATGTAATAAACATCTGTATAAACATTTCATAAGAGCAGCAGCTGCCTGGAGATAACATTTTGTCCTGAAAACATTTTCTAGAATAGATATTGAATTCTCTACCTGGCAGTAGCAACACAAAACTCTGCTGAATGGGTCTTGGACTATAGCTATATACTTATCTCATAGAAGCCAGTACATCCGCCAGAGCTGGACATTCAGCAGGTCACAGTGTGTCCAGCATGACTGGGTTATTTCTGTGCCACAGATGAGAAGGTGGTGTGGATGGATATCCCCGGCTCAGTGTGCATGAGGCAGCTGAGCCGCAGGTGCCTGCAGGCTAACTGACCTGCTTCTCGACTCCCTCAGTCCAAAAGGACTCCAGCGGTGTTTGCTTCTCTCCCCTCTTCAGCACACTTCGCAGGCTCCCACTGCCCACTGCTGCTCTTTTGGAGAAGTGAAACCCACAGCCCTTAGCCCTTACAGTCACTAACCGCTTAAGAACTCTGCTTCCCAGATCCGTCGCATCGACCACCTAGGTATGCAATACGCCCATCCCTTCTGAGGCGCAAGAGCAGAAGATGGACACACAGACTTTATATAGAAAATGTCCTGAACTAGGCAAGTCCTAGGTCATTCCCTTAACTAAACACTGCCTTCCTTCTTATTGGGGAGTTTACATCTTCCTATAAAGCCAGTTTCCCATCTCTGTTTCTGTTCTCATGGACTCTGCTCTCTGCACTCCCTACCCTTCCATTCTACTTCAAGGAGATCTAAGAACTGTTATCACTTCTTGTAGGTTTTATCTCCAGAAGGATGTAAGAAACAAGAAAGATTAAAGGCAATCTAACCACACTTTCAAAACGGAGACGGTACAAACAGAGTCTGTGATATCAAATAGAAATCAGAAGTGGTACATTGAAGGCTATCCAAACAGTCACAACTTGAAAATCAGGAGCATGAACGTAGCAGGAAAAATTCAGAAAAAGCAGGGCTAAGAAAGTAGTTAACTGGAGAGACTAGAAAGGCTAGAGAACAGTTATCATCATAATACTTCACAAGCAACAACAAAAGGATTTGCTATGAAAATATCAGCTCTGTGTAAAAGCCAAAAGTAAATGGGGAGTTCTGCAAACATTTAATTTTGAGCATTCTTTCTTGTATCTTTGGATATCCGGTATCAGACTGATGATTTGACTTGCAACTGCTAACTAACAGGCCTGGCTACTGCATGCCTGTTGACAGGTAGAATTTACATAGAACTCCTCTAATCTTTACCTGTAGATCAGCAGAAAAAAAAAAATCTGTATCTTCTATTTCTACAGCTTCCTTATCACTGAGAGGGGTAGACATACAGCTACTGAAACATACAGGGGAGAAGAAGGGAAGGTAATGTCTGTTTGTCTGCTTTTAAAGTTCTTTCTTTCTGCTCACAGTCTCTACTATGCACACTTCTTGGGGCTCACAGTCTCCCCCAAGTTATCATGATATTTAAGAACTTCACTGTTGATCACAAGATTCTTAAATAGTAGCTTTGAAAATGAATACATGCTTTGAAATCTTACTCTGCTACTGCAAAGGAAAACACAGGGAAATTGCCAGTCTCCAGACTCAGAAATACAGCCTTGCAGTTGTTCACGTTTAGAAGAAAATCAACAATCATCGAAAGAATAAGCATTTTCACACCCACATAAACATTTTCACCTATGAATATCAGGATAAGTATTACTACATAGTAGACATTAGTCCTCACTGAGTTACCAAGTCATGGGCACCTTAAATCACTGAATTTACAATCTAGTCTTCGTAACTATTCGTATCATCCTAAAAAAAGACCAGCTGAAGATTACCCATACTGGTTGAACATCCATAACTAAATAGAAGCTAACAAAGCTTTTCAAAATTAATTTGACTATTCATCTTCAAAGTATAATACTAAAGACGAACAGTGCTATATAGTTTACCTAAGAACTAGGAGATGAGGCAAATTTACCTTCCACAGTAAGTAAAGCTAATTAACAACACACTGAGATTCTGTTTCAGTGCATGAAATCTTGTCAGTTGGAAACATTGTTTCATAAGTATTTATTTGCTTATTAATGATGGTTGGGTTCTAGTAGCCAGTCCAATATGAACAGAGCTCTACCATTATCCCATTACACAATTATATTTGAAGATCGTGCCAGATGGAAAGTTGGCTGAACCTAACTGTACACGCTCTAGCAAAATAGAACAATATGTAGAACCTGGAATTTAATATTACGTGCTCATTTTCCACTGACCACTGAAGACTTCAACTTTAAATAGCATGAACTGACAGCATTTAAGCACCACAGCTTCTCATTTTCCAGCCTGTGCTAACCATTTGTGGTGCAGACAAGCAGAATCACAGCAGGAGTGACTGAGTCAACAAGGAAACAATTACACAGCACAGAATTGTTTGGGATACCGCAGGATGACAGATTTCACCCAACATAATCAAAAGCAAAGTATCTTTTACAGAGAATAACTGGTAAAACAATCACAACTTGTTTCCAAGTTTTTTTGTTCAAATTTTCATCTAGGGGTTTTTGTTTAGAAAAGCCCAGCCTTGAAATAACAGCTCTGAAATAACAACTTTTGAAAAATGAAAACTTAAGTCTCCTTGTAGTGATATAGCTTTAAGTCTCCTTTAAATGCTATAGCTTTATTGACATATATCTGTACCTCATTTATTAATGCAAGAAATGGAAAGATCTGTTTCTACAGAACTTCTTAGACAAACTGCAGTAAAATTAGGCACCTATTTCAAGAGAGAGAAAACAATAAAATTCATTAGATAAATTAGCAAAGTTGCTTTGGTATATTGGAAATGAAGAGTTTCTTAGAGTGTTTCAGCCATACTATTTTAAAAGATTATTTAGGATCCCTAACAGAGCTTTGTTGAGAATTTTCTTGTTTTAACTTTCCAATTTTCTTTTCAAAACTGCATGCTTATCGCACAGTAATTTTGAAATTATGTTGCCACAACATGACTGACTAGAACCATCTACGGGAATGCTTAATTTTGGCTTAACCACAGCCTTAAGGTGTATGCCATTGCCGTCTCTCTCTAAATATAATTCATTCTCACTCTGAGAGGGAATTGAACCTTAGACTATTCCAAGATAGTAGTAAATTTTCATTAAAGTAACCATGTAAATTTTTTCTCTGCTCAAGGTTTCTGAAATTAAATCATTTTTAGGAAAGTGACAGTTCAGCAAAAGGCCCAGAGTACTATCAGAGCACCGCTGCAAAAGCATCCATAGCTGTACTCCTAGTTTACATACTTTATTTCCACAATTGCAAATGTTTAGATGCAACACGAACCTGTCCCTCTACCGTATCTGTACAATGTTTAAGGCTTATCATGATAAATAAATTCAAATAAAAATTAACATTATGTGTAACTAAGAGTGTCTAAAATTTAATGAGGAAACTGTTTGCCCACTTTGCACATCTTAATAACAACGTTGTATTGAATTTGGTATGTTAGCAGATTTGTAATACAGCACACAATACTCTACAATTACAAAATGGAGAGCCCTGTGGAAATCCTTCATAATGATGTAAACTATGTTTTTCAAGTGCTTCCTGTTTTTGTTCCTTCTTTTTAAATAGAAGTCACACAATGTAGGAGTATCAAAGTAGTATGAAAGGAGTACTATCAAATACATGTTCAGAACTTTATTGACTGGGGAAGGCCTTTTTACAAGGGCTTGTAGTGATAGGACGAGGGGGAATGGCTTTAAACTGGAAGAGGACAGGTTTAGATTAAACATTAGAAAGAATTTTTTCACTCTGAGGGTGGTAAGGCACTGGAACAGGTTGCCCAGAGAAGCTCCCCATCCCTGGAGGTGTTCAAGGCCAGGCTGGACGTGGCCTTGGGCAACCTGGTCTCATGGGAGGTGTCCCTGCCCATGGCAGGAGTGTTGGAACTCGATGATCTTTAAGGTCCTTTCCAACCTAAACCATTCTACGATTCTATGAGTGTTAGTGCTTCTCACATCAATGTAAATTGATACTAAGTTCACCTTATGTAACTGATTTACACCACATGATAATGGAGAACCAAACCTTTACTTCTCACCTGACACACAAAATTTACTGTGTTCTGCAGGCCTCCTGTAGCCTAGCTACAGCATTACTAAGCACATATTACTAAAAAATAAGAGAAACCTGCAGAAGCAATTTACAGGTCAGTTGGAAGACATTCTGTCTCTTTTTATCAAAACATTGAGACTTAACATTAGTAGCACATTTCTTACATCAGATTTTTCATAAGATGCAAAGGTATTTTAGTTATTTATTGTATGACTTTCATAGTAACAAAATAAATACAAGCAAAAAGGATTACAGCATGTTTGTTAACAGCAAGCAGTCTATAGTGAGCCCAGAATACAATTCCTAATACTATAGCTACTACAGCAATTATTTACTGTATCTATTTTATATAGCTTCGGTTTCTTATATAAACTTTTTTCTAAAAAAAATCACAAATTTGTGGTAAGTAGAAATTTAATCTTCCCTGCCAACAATCTTCTCAAACTAAGACTCTGTATTTTCTTAAACTTAGTTAGTTTCCCCCTGCAGACCTCTTAAGAACTTTCCTCGCCGTGTCATTAACTGCACTCTGGTCCAGCACAGGGTTCCTAATTCTGCAGGGAAACACTGAAGTGAACCAAAACCAAAAGGAAATTAGTTTCACTTCTGCTAACCAGAATTCTGCAAGCAGTGACAAATGGTTCAGGAATCATGTTCCCTTCTCAATTCGGCAATCTTTAAATCTCCAACTCTTTACATCTGCAACACCCATATTCTTGTGTTCTCATTAGATAGGGGTGGCAAAAGTAACCTACTCTCTGAATATGGACAGAGAGACACAAAGTGGCTTTTGAATATATTTTATCTGGAACAGCACCAAATTGTTCACCATCAGAACTGACCAGAACTACAGGAAACAAGTATGAAATAAAATTATGGAAATTATAACTGGAACATACAATTTTAAAACCACTTCAAAGTAGGGAAGTTGCAGTCAAAGCTCCTCGGATTTGTGAAGAGCAATACAATTCTCACAGGTAGCTTTTTCTTCCCTATAACATTCAAAGGTTTAAATTCTGAATTGAATTTCTGCAATAGATATCCCAGAAAGGACAGAATCCCTAAGCCACAAAAAGTATCTGCTGTTCTAATTTAGTACACTGTTGCTTCAGAAAGCTTGCCACCGTAACTACTGAAGGGGACAAACATTTCCTATGTGAAAATCTGAACAATTCATAATATGCACCTAAAATACAATGAAGAAAGACCACTTATTTTAACTGCAATATTGAGAAAAAATCTCAAGTTCTGTGTGACACTTTAAACAGTACGTGTATACAAAACAAAGAAAGGAAAATTATTAACTATAAACAAGAGAAGTTTGTGATACAATTAAAGGCAAAAAGCAAAATTTCCTTAAAGACTGTAGTCTGTATGTTGGATTTTTTAATTATGACAGAAACAGACTGAAACACATGCACAGCCGAGATTGCAGTTGTTGTCTACTTACAAACAGATACGCCAGTTCTTTATTACCGCAATAACTATTTTTGAAACTCCAGCTGTTAAAATCAAGCCATTTCTGTGCACTGTAAGCATAAGGAATACTTTCAAACATGAAAATAAAGTTGTCTAATATGGGTGCCCCAATATAGGCAGATTAATTCATAGTTGCTGCTCCAACTTCATGCTCCAAATTTCTGAGAAACAACTACAAGGAAAACAGAGAATTTTAGTGTTTTCCTCAGAGAAGGGTTATCTAAATAAGACAGAAACCAATCAGTGATCACGTTATACTGCCTGAACACTGGATTCATCCATCAGAGTCTTCTTTCTAGTTAAGCTGGCTGACTGGTTGAGAGAGAAAAGCCCAAGTCTTGCCCCATAGCAACGATAAATACAAGAATGCTGGAGTGTCCAGCAAAGGTTCACTGAGAAGAGTGACAAACAAACAAGACCAGATTCCTTTACAGAATTTGTTTTCCTTTTGAACAAATACAGATTCTATCCCACTCCTGTAGCTTAGAAGGAAGTGCTATTCAACTTAATCTCTACAGAAAAATAAAATACTGAATTGCATGAATACTGCAGGGCAGTGCTTGATCACTTTAAGCCAAACATACGGGTATTTGAGTAAGCAGCTTTATTCTTTTCTTTTTTCCTTTGCATTTAATACAGGCTCTCTCTGAAGACATCTATTGGTATTCCAAATTCCCTAACTTCCAGAGCAAGGTCTTACATTTTACTTTGATAGCTTTATATTTATTTTTGTTCTCCAACTGCATTTCTTGTAAGCAAAAAAATCTCAAGGGATTGAATAACATTTCAAAGAACTGCAAAGTGTGGAATAATCAACCATCCTTTCTTTTCAAGATCGAGTAGCTTAGAACTGGAGTTCACAAACAGGTTATTCTCAGGACAATGAGGAACAAAGTACCAGCTTCTTCAGCCAAGAACATGGCTCTTCCAAACCTGACATCTGATCTGGGGCAGCACATAATGCCGGAGATGTCCCTCAGTCACTCCAGGAGCCTGCCTTATGCGTTTCACATATCAGGATGTACCAATTTGGATATTCTACATTTATAAGACACACAGAGAAGCAGCCATTTAGAGCTACAGATGTGTAAGAACTTTAGGAGCACCACAGGTTGCAAGAGTACAAAGCCAAAATGTACAGAACAAGATCTCTCTTTGGAATCCTGCTCACCAAAGGTGGGACACCTTCCAACCCCCTACTTTCATTTCATCTCACCATGCTCCTGAATTTCAAAAACTCCTGGAAGTGCAGGCCCTGGGCACTGACTATGGTCTTGTTAGCACAACATAGCTGATTGGGGCTGAGCTGGCACTAACTGCCTGTGAGAGGAATAGTCATGGTTTAACCCCAGCTGGCAACTAAGTACCACAGAGATGCTCGCTTAGTCCCTGTCCCCTCCGTGGGATGGGAGAAGAATTGGAAGGGTAAAAGTGAGAAAGAAGCTCATGTGTTGAGATAAAAACAGTTTAATAATTACAAACAAATAATAATAATAAAAATTGTAAGGAAAAGGGAAATGGGGGGTAGAGAGAGGAAAATAAAAGTCAAGACAGACAAGTGATGCAAATGGAAACAATTGTACACCATCAACTGACTGATGCCCAGCCAGTCCCCGAGCAGTGGTCCCCCTGCCAGCCTCCCCCCAGCCTTTATTGCTGAGCGTGACGTCATATGGTATTGAATATCCCTTTGTTCAGGTGAGATCAGCTGTCCCAGCTGCGTCCCCTCCCAACTTCTTCTGCACCCCCAACCTACTTGCTGGTGGGGCAACGCAGCAGAAAAGTCCTTGACACTGTGTAAGCACTGCTCAGCAGTAGCTAAAACATCAGCGTGTTATCAACACTATTTTCAGCACAAATCCAAAATGTAGCCCTGTATAAGTTACTATGAAGAAATTTAATTCTGTCCCAGCCAAACCCAGTACACATATTCATGCTACAATTCACAGAATAACCAGAGAGACTGAGAAAGGAGCTACTCCACTGCCACCCTCAGTCAGCAAAGACTTACCACATGTAAGTCATGCACGTACAAAAGTGGTTTGCATAACACTGGGTATATCCACTTTAGGTATATCGTTTGTTGGTGTCCCTTCTACTCATTAAGCGAAACTAAAATTAGATTGAGAACTCTTTATATCCTTCATATTCAGAATAATGGAAATAAACACCAAATAAAATAAAGTAATAAAACCTGTAATTTAGTCTAGTTTCTAGGGGTAAGGTGAAGAAGGGATGAAAAAGAAAGAAATTAATTGCTAGAAGAAGAAAGTTAACTAAACTACTTCCCCTACTGCCCGATTAGTTTCAAGAAGAGTTTGGCTTTTACAAAGAAATCAACATAGCCAGTGTCATGAGTCAAAATCAAGTATTAAAGAATCATGCTTTGCTGATGTGAAACAATTGCTCCAAGCTACTTACCCTTTATTAACTGCTCATAGAATTGAGGCTCAATGGCACCAACAGCCATGAATTTTCCATCTGAGGTCTTGTAGGTCTCATAATAAGGCGCACCGCTATCTAGCAGGTTCTCACCTCGAGGTCTGTTCCAAAGTCCCAAATTTTGTGATTTCCACAGGAAAGAACTTAGGTATGCTACGCCTTCTACCTTGGAGATTTACAGGAAAAAGTAACAGCTTCAGTAAATTAGCTGGCACATTACCTTAATTCTACATAAGACAAAATATCAAAAAACTACTACCAGATGTGTCCTTTGTTAAGATTTTTAATGGCGAAATCTCTGGTAAGCAGTTTAACTAGTTTAATTTCTTAAAGTCTTCCATTACTTTTTATATGCATATGTGAGATAATCTAGAATTAAGAGAATAAGAAGGAACAAAAATGTAATCATGCAGCTTCAGATTGGTAACACACTTTCAACACATAAAGTTTCATCATTTAGCAAGTTTATAATCATTAGAAGTTCACAAAGAGAACGTAAGTAATTTTACATCATGGGACAAGCTTCTTGGATCTATAAAACATAAAGTATCTGACACCCATCAAGCCTTGTAAACCTCTGGAAATCAAGACGCCCATACCAGTCCTGCAAGTATAAAATTTTTATCTCAACATTAACTTCTTTCCATTTATTGATTATAATAAGATTGCTATTTTTAGAAGAAAATGGGAAGGAAAAAAAAAATCAAAGCTTAAGGCACTCTTATACCATGGGAACTTGGAAGCTCATCTCCATCACTAAATTAAAACAAAAATTATTCTCCACTCTCATCACTGGCTGATACATAGACATAGCAAGGTAATCTCTAAATAGGCAACTGTCTGATAATTACAGCAGTAGAAAACATGATTATTCCTGTTCCAACTTGCTCCTTAACGTTTTGGCTATGTGGAGTACAATCATCCGAAAATTCAGTTTGTTCAGCCTTTCAATAAGTATCAAGCTTGTACTAGTCTTTCCAAGCAAAATCACATCCTACAGTTTTGCTGACCAGCAGAATCCATTTTCTTCCAACTGCATTAGAAAAACTGTAAGAGAAGATGAGACAGTAACAGAATATAGCCAGACACATTGCAGTGGAACAGAGAAAAACCTGTATAATTTTGAGTGTGATTTTGATTCATGCATTTTCAGCTGTGTAAAATTAACCTAATATTGTCTATAGAGAAAAGCATAGAGATTGTGCCAAAATAAAAAGCTACTGAATGTGGAAAGATCTATTAGTTTCTACTTTTCTAAGCAAGAATTTAAAACATGCAAATCTTTGAAGTATGCAGTCATGAAGGTTTCTTCTTTTAATGTGTATTACTTGGCCTCTTTCTCAACTACCTGCCACAAGGACAGGAATACTTCTGCCCTACTTGTCACATGTTAAAATCAATTAAAGGACTTTCATATGAGAAAATACTGTATACCTTCATCTCCATGTTTGTAAAATGATTGCAAAGATATAAAAATAGTGTTTGCTTTACTAATGATCTGATCTTGCACTGCTCATATTAACAAAAAAATACACAAAAAACCCCAATGAAAGTAAGGATAATAATACATGGGGATAATATTGGAATAAGCTGCAACTGCAAATTAGATTTTGGTGCTGACAGAACTATTTACAATACCTACAGTGCTACTTACCCTGGAAACACTTAAAATAAAATAGCGCATCTGTTTTGGACTGGTATAGGGACTTTAAAAATATCCCTGGCTGGGCAACTGGACAGCTAGCTTCTGCCTGAGGCCCACTGCAATTCAGAGACAAGTAAAAAGGTCTAACACCTGCAACAAACCTACAAAGGCATGCTCAAATAACACCACACAGACACTAATGCGGTCACTTTCTTTTAAAACATGAAAAGGACAACATGGGGAGAATCCATTTAAGCCTAATTGCAGAATGATTACAGTAAAGAGTTATGTATTTCACTTAATGACTCTCTCATGCTAAAAGCATCAGCAGTCTCTGAAGCAGGGACCAGAGGCACCACCACATTGGGTGACCTGTCTGCTCTGCATGTCTTCTGCTCCTTCTGAAGAGTGAAATGATCAAACAAAACTGAGAAAGAATCCACACCAACCTAATCTTCACCCTTGTGACTGAGGAGTGCCTCTAGGATGTGGGAGTTTTGGTTTTGAATACTTCCAGGCTGAAAAAAAACTGTAACTTCAGTCTTCTGTTGGACAGCTAAATGCTCTTGCCATGAGACTATTATGCAAGTGATTTACCACCATCCTCTCCTGTGGCTGTCTTTTCAAAAAGAGTGAGTCACGCTTGGTCAGATGCCTACCATCAGCAGAAGGCTCTGTGTCTGAATTTGGAGTGAACTTAAAGAGTGGCCTTGAGTCAAATGCCTCTATTCCAGTGTGGCACAATAGCACAGATGTACAATTGTGCCTACCATATCATATTGCGGTGTCTGCTCCACAACCTGCTCAGCACACGGGAACTACCAGGCTCCCTGTAAGATACCTATGATCCCTATAGAGTCAATGAGAAGAGACAGCAACAAACATGAATCAATTCAGACAAGGCATTTAATTCTTCTGAGGCAGACAGCTGAAATGCAGGACCCAGTGTCTACTTTTTATGCAGAGCAACAATAACACTGGACACTGTGAACAGGTGATGCAAATCTAACCCCTGGCCTAATCCTCTCTACCTTCTTTTTGTATGACTTTAGTTTCACTAATAAGAGGAGTTCCTCGTGTGTATATTACTGATGATAATTTTTCACCTTTCAGCATACTAATTAGAAAGAAAAGATAAATAACAAATTCTTCTATCACAAAAATCTGGATCTCGATCTAGAATTACTAACCTCAAAGACAAGAAATAATTCGTTTTATTTTTAGATGGCTTCAGAAAAATAGACATTGCAATAAAAGGAAAAAACAAACTAGTGGTCAGTAAAAGAATCGATGAAGTAAGATGAAAATTTAGTAAGAGTAATCCTGAGGACACATTTTCCCTTTTCTACTGTAGAAAATTCCACCATGTGTCAGAGTTGTTAACATATTCAGACTACCTAAACTACAGAGCACCTTAAGTAAGAGGCCTATTAAATAAAAAAGAATGTTAAAACAAAATGTCAACTGAAATGCTGCAGTAGTGTGATTTTAAAAATATCTACTTCCATGAAACAAAATGAGATGTAAAAACAGGCTCATCAACCCAGTCTATTTAACTGCCTTTGCTGTTGATTATGCATGTATGTTTTTCATCAACTGTCTCACTGAAAGTCTGTTCAAATGAAAGGAACGTTACAAAACGCCTGGTAAAGTACATCCAGTGATACTAGACAATATTCCATCCATTTCCCAGGACACCAGGAACATCAGCAGTGAACTGTAAATTCCACAACCATGAGACAAGAAAAAATTGAGAGAAGCTTTGAGGGCTTAAGAAAAACCACAAAAACCCACAACACATTCCATTCCCTATCAGCCAGAGATCTTATTGGGACATTAGCAGACTTACATTGACTCTTCTCGCAATAACTTCTTTTAATGACTTAAAGTATGAATAGTGAAAATAAAGTAATACTCAAAACTACAAAAGATATCATTTTAAATATTTGAAGACTTGTCATAATTCTCCACCATGTTTGCTTCACAGATATACAAACTCTTTCAATTTTCCATTGTAGGTCACATTTTTTGACTCACGATCATTTTTGTTGTGTTTCTCAGACTTCCTCAAATTGGTGATTTCTTTTGGAAAGATGATGGCCAGCGTCAGAAACAGTAATTTCCTGAGGCCTTATAAATGTTGAATAGATTAGAATTACTTCAGAAACTTTGTTGGCTCTATTTCCTGTTTATACATTCTAATACAGTGTGTGTGTGTGTTTTACAACAACATGATATTGTTGACACATGTTCAGCTTGTGACCACTACAAACCCCCAGGATTGTACTTCAGCCAATTGTTCACATACTGCATTTGTACAGCTAATTGTTTCTGCCTAAGAGAACTACAGAGCAGTGGTTTCCATGAATTTCAGCCAATTTTTTTCAGGTCATTTCTCCAATTTGAAAAGGTCATTTTCAACCCTAATCCAACATACTTGTAGTTCTTCCCACATGCATACCATCTGTAAACTTACTAAACACAATTGCTCATCCATCATTCATCTTATTGGAGAAAACACTGAAAAAACTAACAGAAGTCTGCGGAGCTCCAGTTGATATGTTTTTCATTTTGACAATCAACTACTAATAACTATTGTCAGGGTAAAAACATTAGACCAGTTTTGCACCGATCCCATAGAATTTTCATCTAGACCATAATGCCGTGGCCTGCTTCTGAGAACGTTATGTGAATTTGTCAAAAACTTACTCAAGTCAAGATAGCTAACAACTCTTGCTGTTCTAATGTCCAAGTGGAGAGCAGTGACGAGTGGTGTTCCTCAGGGGTCAGTACTGGACCTGTACTATTCAACATCTTTGTTGCGGACACGGACAGTGGGGTCGAGTGCACCCTCAGCAAGTTTGCCAATGATACCGAGCTGTTTGGTGAGGTAGACACGCTGGAGGGGAGGGATGCCATCCAGAAGGACCTGGACAGGCTGGAGAGGTGGGCCCAAGCCAACCTCATGCAGTTCAACAAGGCCAAGTGCAAGGTCCTACATCTGGGTCGGGGCAATCCCAAGCACAAATACAGGCTCAGTGGGGAATGGCTGGAGAGCAGCCCTGAGGAGAAGGACCTGGGTGTGTTGATTGACCAGAAGCTCAGCATGAGTCAGCAGTGTGCAATCGCAGCCCAGAAGGCCAACCGGATCCTGGGCTGCATCAAAAGAAGTGTGGCCAGCAGGTCAAGGGAGGTGATCCTGCCCCTCTACTCCACTCTCGTGAGACCCCACCTGGAGTACTGCATCCAGCTCTGGAGTCCTCAACATAAGAAAGACATGGACCTGCTGGAGCGTGTCCAGAGGAGAGCCACGAGGATGATCCGAGGGCTGGAGCACCTCTCCTATGAGGAGAGGCTGAGAGAGTTGGGGCTGTTCAGCCTGGAGAAGAGAAGGCTCCGGGAAGATCTTATTGCGGCCTTCCAGTACCTTAAGGGGGCCTACAGGAGGGGTGGGGAGGGACTTTTTACTAGGGCATGTAGTGACAGGACGAGGGGGAATGGCTTTAAACTGGAAGAGGGCAGGTTTAGATTAAACATTAGGAAGAAGTTTTTTACTTTGAGGGTTGTAAGGCACTGGAACAGGTTGCCCAGAGAGGTTGTTGAGGCCCCATCCCTGGAGGTGTCCAAGGCCAGGCTGGACGTGGCCTTGGGCAACCTGGTCTAGTGGGAGGTGTCCCTGTCTATGGCAGGGAGGTTGGAACTCGATGATCTTTAAGGTCCTTTCCAACCTAAACCATTCTGTGATTCTCTGATTCTATGATTCTTCTACCTTCAAAACCTCTTCAACAAAGGGATTTTTTTCAATTAATATATTTTTTTTCAATTTATATTTAAGTCCAAATCACAGCCTTCACTGTATCACACCACCTTGAAGGGAAGTCAAATTTTAATTGCAACACTCTTTAAAGAGAAAAACAGCAAAAGAGAGAGACAGAGAGAGAAAAAACACTTGCAGGTAATGTAGGTTTCAAGGATAAATGTAAGTATGTATTTTCCTCTCTGTTAAGTGGGTGGCCTTGCAGTGAAAAAATCCATAGTATTCATTATTAAGCTAATTTAGCCTTTCATTTATTTTACAGCACCTTAACGCAATGTTTGGAAGTGACTTCTTGGCAATAATCTATGGCAGTGTAATTATTTGAGGGAACAGTGTCTAGTAAGACATAACCTGACACAAATTCATAAGCAGATGTATTTTGGATAAAGCTAATGCAATTCTTTACGTTATTAGCATCATGATTTTTTCTGCTCTGTTTGCATGATGTTAATTGTTTATTATACACCCTGTTTCCATGCATCAAGCTTACTCATCAAATATACACAACTGGTATTTTTTTGAAGAAGGCAGACTGGTAAAGGGAAAGCCAAGGAATGGCATGGGGGAGAGTTGCAGTTATGTCCCCCATGTCATAAGGATGTTAAGGCTACAGTGATATGTGAAAACTGCTTGCACACAAAGCAATAGCCATTTTATGAGATTACTTACTTTCCCTTTTCCAAGTGCTCAATTTGAAACCTTATGAATAGCTCCAATTTCCTCCCTTTTACAGACTTAAGAGTAGGAAAAAACCCAAACAACAAACCTAAGAAACCCCACCTTCCTTGAGACCAAACTTACCATACTTGCATCAATGATCTGCCCTTTGCCAGACTTGTTACGTTCATAAAGGGCTGTAACAATGCCCAGTGCACACATGACACCTCCGCCAGCAAAATCAGCCAGAAGATTTATGGGTGCATAAGGATTTTCATCTTTCCTACCCAGCTTTGACAACACACCTGACAGCAGAGCAAACAAAGCAAATGTAAGTATAAAATTAAACATTCATTTCTACATTTCTACAATGGAAGAGTCATTCTTTTCAGTCTACGCAAGTAAACAAGGGATAAAGCAAACTTCTACCAACAGTTTTCTGTCTCTACTCAGCTGCGTCTTAGCAAATAGTTACTCTTTACTTCACAAAATAATAGAATGTATGAAATCATATTATGAAGATGCATTTAATTAAAGAGATTAAAAAAAGTCTCACAGATAAACCACTGATAATTTGGCTATATAGGGATAAAATTCCATCCCAAAAAAACTTGTGCGCAGTAATTCTACATTAGTACCTTGTGCATGCATAGAACCCTCCCCATAAGAATTCAATAAGCATTATGAACATGCCTCAAAGCAACTTTGGTAAATTGTTCCTCTTTGAATCTTTTAAAGTAAAAATGCAGATGTACAGTCTTCTGTGCATATAACCCACAAATTAATAATAATAACAAAGGATTTCACACCGACAATTGCACTTCAGTCCTATCCTCCCTCTTCAACTACCTTTGGAAAAAAAAAAGGTTGTGTATAAGAGGAATGGGTGAGTAATACAAAAAGGTTACCTCTGATTGCATGCAACATAGACACAGGGAGCCTATGTTTATGCCAGAAATTATGCAGAAATGAAGGAACAGAGCAAGGGCTAAGTCAGTTTACTTCAGATGGAGCTTTGAAGCTGTTAGCATTTCTCTGCCACCCTGAACTTTACTGTGACCTTACTCTTTGTAGTTCCCTCATAGTGATTCCCTTTGGGCAAGCAAGAAATTGCAGTATGATCAAATCGCTCCCACGCCCGCAGCCTAAGGTCTGAGACTTGCAGCATACATGGTCAAAACTTCCTGAGAACTGCATGATTCTGATGCAATGTTTAGTTGGCTAATGTTCTACTGCACTTCCAAAGTACAAGCAACTGAGTACACAGTATGAAGGAGTTTCCAAAGCCTGTATTGCAAGCATAAAACCCTGTTGCTGACTAAAACCTCATTTTTAACTGCTTAAAGGTCATCACTGGCACCAGCAGATTAACATATTAACTTATATCTGGAGTTTCTAATGCAAGCCATGTTTTAGTTAAAGAAAGCCAAAGCTTATCAGGAAAATACTCAGGATACGAGACCTCATTTTTGAGGAATGGTAACTCCCAAACACCTTGTCCTATTTCCTTTATATAGGCAGAAAAATTTGACCTGTGCAATTTCAAGTAAAATAATTTAATTTCAGGAAGATAGCACTAACCAAAATACTACTGATTAAATCCGTTCCAGAGAAAAACACAATTCTTTTTGTAAACAGAAAGTACTACAATCTAAGGTAGCGATGGACTATACTGTTTCTGTACTGACTCTTTCC
>NW_009646931.1:3466872-3471364 GCF_000708025.1 Charadrius vociferus | reverse complement strand
TTCGAAATCATCTGGACTCGAAGTCAAAAGTGTTTCAAATGAGGCATCCTTTCTTCACTCTTTTTTATTAACTGATAATCTTACATAATGAGAGAAGACTGAGCCCATCCCTGAAGAAACTTAATTCTGTAAAGCAGTGACTCCCCATAGTAGGCGATACCATATCACCACATTTGCAGTACCTCTGCTCTGGCCTTTGCTGAGGCTCAAAGAAATGCTTCATGCCATGGGAATCCAAGAAGTTTTGGGTGACTTTCCTGACTCCCTCACAGGCTTGGAGGAGCAGCAGAGACAGCAGCAGTGTGAACAGCAGTAGCTGCGGACACGCATGACACACTGACTGCTACCACCAGAGTCAGGTAATTTTGTTATTGTTTGTTACTCCGTACTTGTAGAAACATGACACTTAAAAACAGTATACTGTATACAACACCTTAAGGAAACATAGCATTGCTACCTTATTTTAAGCCTACTTTCCTTTCAGTTGGTATCAATGGAGAGAGATTTACAGCAGAAAAGCACAAGAACTCAAATGGCTTAGGGTGCCTAATTTTTCTTCGTTCAAAAAAGCTGCTCACAAACAAGCAGAATAATCTGCAGCCCTTTCACGATTGCAAGCATACAGATTTTCTAGAAGAGAGACACCAAAGAAAACAAAAATGCATAAAAACTTCAGTTCTCTCTTCACAGAGAAAAACTTTATTCAGATAAAATAGCACAAAGCCTGAGAAGACATGCTGATCCAGCCTAACAGCTGGCTGCTGCCGCCAAAATGAACAGCCCGTCCAGCGCATGTTTCCTCTGTTCTTGTGTTGACTTTTTGTTTGCAGGATCCCTTAATGAACAGTTTCACCTCAATAATCTGGCAGAAAAACATCCTTATTTCTCCTGGCTAGTTTTTGACTTGTGAGGGAGCTCACAGTGTAGGTTAAGCAAGCAGTAGAGCTGACTGGAGAGAAAAGAGCACGGAGAAGCACATGGAAAGGGAAGGAAACCCTCCTTTCACTGACACAGATGCTTCAGATCTGCTCAGCTGTTTCATCACACTGCACCTCAGGTAATTTGAGCTACCTGCAAATAACCTTTCAATAAATTCCCGAGTCTTGATTTAAGTGGGAAAAAAACTTTATTTGACAGGAAATTTTACAGCTTACCTGATAAAGCCAAATAATTGATGTCATGACCTGCAGACTTGGCATATCTTCCTGTCTGGCCAAATCCAGTAAGTCTAGCATAGATGAGTCTCGGATTCTCCTGCAGAAGGACCTCTGGACCAAGCCCAAGTTTTTCCATGACACCTTAAAAAGACAAAGGCACAGAATCCTAATTCACGTTTATTTTTCACGGAATCACAGGAATCACAGCATTTTCACAGTTGGAAGGGACTCTAGTGATCATCTAGTCCAACTCCCCTACTAAAGCAGGATTGCCCAGAGCACATTACTCAGGACTGCATCCAGGCGGGTCTTGAAAATCACCAGAGAAAGAGACTCCACAGCTTCCCTGGGCAGCCTGTGCCACTGCTCTGTCAACTAACCGTAAGGAAGTTTCTCCTTGTATTTGAAGAGAACTTCCTATGTTTCAACTTGTGCCCATTGGCCTTCGTCCTGTCACTGGGAACCACCGAAAAGAGTCTGGCTCCATCCTCCTTCAACCCACCCTTTGGATACTTGTAAGCAATAACAAGGTCTCCTCTCAGCCTTCTCTTCTCCAGGCTAAAGAGTCCCAGCTCTCTCAGCCTTTCCTCATAAGCGAGATGCTCCAATCCCTCCATCATCTTAGTTGCCCCACTCTCTCCAGCAGTTCCCTGTCCCTCTTGAAGTGGGGAGCCCAGAACTGGACACAGTATTCCAGTTGTGGCCTCACCAGCGCCGAGTAGAGGGGGAGAATGACCACCCTCAACCTACTGGCCACACTCTTCCCTATGCAGCCCAGGATTCCATTGGCCTTTTTGGCGACAAGGGCACATTGCTGGCTCATGCATAATTTACTGTCTACCAGGACCCCCAGATCCTTCTCCTCAGAACTGCTTCCCAGCAGGTCCACCCATAACCTATGCTGGTGCCTAGCATTCTTCCTCCCCAGGTGCAGAACCCTGCACTTGCTTATGTTGAACCTCATTAGGTTCTTCTCTGCCCAGGTCTCCAGCCTGTCCAGGTCACGCTGGATGGCAGCGCAGCCCTCTGGAGAGTCAGCCACCCCTCCTAGTTTGGCATCATCAGTGAACTTGCTGAGGATACACTCTGTCCCCTCATCCAGGTGGACGAGTGGTTTTAATAAGACTCAAAACATACATGGTTCAAAGTTAAATTACACAACAAAAGAACTGAATTGCAATTTATGAAGTCATACATTCTAATTCAGTATCCATATTACATGGTGAACAGCCAGAATGTTATAAATTACCAACATACTGCATACATTTTGAATACAAGCCAATTAAGTGGAAATTAAGTTTTAGGGTCCTTTTTTTCTCACCTTTTTTTCCTGTTTTAATTCCCCAAAAGACTGCCAGCCAACTTACTTGCTGTAATCCATGTACTGTTGAATGAGAGAAAGCTACCAAAGGCTTGTTATAAAAAAAAAAAAAAAAAAAAAAAAAAAAGAGAGAGAGAGAAAGAGCAAACTCTTATGTTTTCCATATTAAAATGACCTTAAACTGCTTCCGTCTTTCACTGGAATATACTTTCCTCACCATAGTAACCTCTCACTACCCCATATTTTCCTGTATCTTTTAATTCACTGATGCAAATGGACCATGCCACTATTCCGCAAATGATTTGCAACAAATGCACAACAGAAAACATGTTCTTTTGTAATGCAGAGAATAAGGAACTTTTAGAAATCAATGAAATGTAGGTTTGGTCAGTATGGGTTCACAGTAATCAAGGATAAAATTCTGATCTTGCAGTTCTAAAATAGTGGTTTTAAAAGAAGCAAATTCAAGTTGAAAATAAATTGATTGAATGTTATTGGCTCAGTGCAGCTTGGTCAGACTATGCCATATAATCTCTATTAGCACTGCAGGGAGACACATTTTGGAGGGGAAGGGTGAAAACAACTTCAATGCCTACTCCCAGAACCTACTACTGCAACTTGTTTCACAGGCTACTCCATAATATTACTAAATCTTCAAATTCCTTAAGATCTATTTCTATTGTATTACTTACTGAACAATGGCAAGTGATTAATGCTATGAAGAAAGAAGTTAAACTTGGTAAAGAGCAAGACTTTCAAAAGCACAAGTGAGAACTGGGTGCCAAGTAACCCCTGGTGTCACAAAGTCATTGTTGGAAGGTCAGTGGTACATGTGTTTAAAGAAACTCTCCTGCCATCTGGGCTCTAATCTTCTCCTTGGCTCACACCAGCTTCGTGCTGGATCACAGGCTGGTGTAGTTCAGTTACAGGCCCATAAAACCTAATGTCTAATTACAAAATTACCTGCATTTCCAGACTTAAAAAAAAAAAAAAAAAAAGAGCAAGTGCCTATAAAACCAAAGAAAACAGAAATTTCCATAGTCAGAAAAAACCTCCAAAACCCACTAGAAAACTAGCTACAGTGAAAAATGGAATTTAATGTCTCAATTTTGTTTGCACACCTTCTGAGGAACAAAACAAAAAATTCTTAAGGTAAAAAACATCACAACCATAAAACCCGGTTTTCAGAACGAAAAGCATTATCTGTGACACAGGACACATAAGCCTGTTTATGATGTGTGGTGTTTAATTGGTACAGCCTTTGATTTCTAAACTGACTGCAGAAACCCCAAATCACTTCAGCTAGCTCCTCACGGAAGTATGATCATAGAATGCGTTGGGTTGGAATAGGCCTTTAAAGGTCATCTAGTCCAACCCCCTGCAATAAGTGGGGGACATCTTCAACCAGATCAGGTTGCTCAGAGCCCCATCCAACCTAACCACGATTATAGTCTTCATAACAGAGCAGCATCTTCAAGGAACAGCAATAGCCCATGCATGAGCACCAGATGAGTGCCTGTATGTGGTTTATGAACGAAGCCAGCATGTTAGATGGGTGGTCTTCAGAGGAACCGTAAGCTCTGAGACTTAGACCACTATCTGCTACGTCTTACCCACATTACGGTTGGACTCGATGATCTTAAAGGTCTCTTCCAACCTAAATGATTCTATGATTCTATGCTAACCTTACAAATGTGGGCTGACTTGCACCAGCAGGCCTGAAAATCACTGCAGGACCGATGCCCAAGCTCACGCGTAACTCCTGGGCTCAGATACCCTCCGGTGCCCTCCAGAACTACTTGTTCAGTGTCCCAGACAGTGGGGCAAGGCCCTGGCTGAGCACCTTCCACAGCTTCTCCCCTCTGGCGTTGCAGCAGTACAAATCCCGCGACGTCCCGCCGCGTCTTCTCCCCCAGTCACACCAGGTACGCTCCCAGAAGCCGTCCCCTTCCCGCACCCCACGCTGCGTTTCCAGAGGTCACGGACTGACAGGACTCCCCTTAGCACCGCACCC
>NW_009646931.1:3426809-3466320 GCF_000708025.1 Charadrius vociferus | reverse complement strand
CCCTGGCCGTGGGGTTCTAGTCAGGCGGTGGGCATTCCCTTGCTCCTAGGGGTCGGGCAGGCGGCAAAGAATGTGGTTTTTCAAGACCTAGTTTTCGGAAAACCTCCCCAGCATCAGCTGCCGTCGTGTTTTACAGGGGGGCTAATGGCAGCGCCCCAGCATGGGCCTCCCCTGGTGGGCCAAACTCACGTGCACCTCAGCGTCCCCGGGTCACGCTTCAGGATATCCCCCTGATAAAAAATGTGGGTTTTTTTCACCAGATGTGCCTTTAAACTCGGCTGTCTTGTCCTGTTGCTCCTGCTAGAGCAGCTGTAAGCTCTCCTTGAGGGGCAGGGGGCCCCGCTGGGGTAGTGGTATTACACTGTCCCTGCTAAATCTGGTTGGCACAGGGCCGCTTGTGGGAAGTATGCCACCGGCATCTTAAATAAATACAGATTTTTAATCAAGATCTTGATGCTCGCAGCTGGCTCGTGCAGAGCCGTTCGCATCAGTGGTGCCACCAAAGGGAAGATCCATCACCATGGAGTCCATCAGCTCAGCGGGCTTCTGCTGGCCAAGAGTGTTGTGGAGCTTCAGCCAGAAATGTCTCTTGCCTTCCTGACAGCGTCACCACTTCCCCTGCGCAGAGCATGGGGGCTCGTGCTTGGTTAAATCGGACTGGCCTTATTAATAAAGCCCGCATTCATGCACAGTTGCTCTTTTAATGCAGGCTGCCAGAAAAGCAGCCATGTTTGACTGGAGGCCTTAGTCATTTTGTTTTTGTTTAGGCTGCTCACAGGCATGGACATCCATCCAGGGGAGGTGATGAAACAGGCATTGCATTAACACAGCTTTTCAAACACAGGTCCTGCTCCCAGTATTTCAGGGTTGCTGGCTATGAGGCAGAGCAAAGAGGCCCTTGATGTCAATTCCATGCTCATTTTATTTATTTCTTTAAATTAGTTGGACTACAGAAATGTGTAAAGGCTGCAGATGTGAATGCAGAATTTGTTCTAACTCTGCAATAACAGAGAGAAGAGGTCTATTGCCAGAATACCCTTTATTTTCCAGGTAGACACTTGGTCCTATAATACAGGCACTGATTATATCCAGTGCCTTGCTGCCACCCACAAGAAATGGCAGAAAGAAAAACCTGTGCATTCTCATTCAAATGAAGCTGGCATGTTTTGTGTGTTATCTGTCTCCCTTAAAGACACTATTCCATATAAAGATTTGTTTCCACAGTTACCATCGTGTTACTGGGACACTGTACTTCTTTAAAGGATTTTCAGTTTCATTTGTCCCCTCTCACCTTTGGGTCTTGGAGTTTGCATTGAATACGCACAGGCAATTTCTGTTGCGTCACCTTCTTTCGTTTCACCTGATGCTTTTTTATTTTACCACATCCAAACAACACTATAATCACACACTGAATAATGCCTGGATTTTGCTGGGGTTTAAGCGAACAGCCCTTTGCACCTGCTTTGTTGCTGTCATCCACCATTACAATGGGTACCCCATGGCAGAAACATTTGAGTCAGGACCTTATTAAATAATTTCAGTTTCAGGGAGATGAGAGCATTGTTTTATGAGCACTAAATCCACTTTGAAAAACTGCATTTTAACAAGCTAAGAAATAAACAAGTATGAGAGAGAAACAGATATTCTAATTATCCAAGAGATGAGGCTAATGATCTGAATCCAGCAAACTCTCCTGAAGCAGCAAGTTGGCCGGCAGAAAATATATGTTAAAAATGAGGAGCCATCCCCTAGCATGGGCTTGCGGTAAAAACAGTGCAGTGCTTATATATGCGATACCATCTAATATGCATCATTAATATGCAGCAGCAAGTAGGTGGATGTATGAATTCAGCTCTGCAGAGGCAATGGGTATAGGAAAGGAGGTTGGTTTGAAGTTGAAACTCAAGCGTGGGTGGCCTTGTCAGACTGCTTTTGTGAGTTTGGTTGAATTACGTCAGTGAGCTGCTATCTCTGTCATCCTGTGAAATGTATATAATTCCTATACTGAAATCGGTGTATTTCACAGTCAGTGTTAAAAAAATGAAATTATATATACTGTGTGTACATTTCTTGCTGAGGTACAGGCACTTCTGTGATACAGGCTGGCCACACCGCATGCCAGACTTATACAGTTTGTATCAGATTCGTTGTCTACATTTTGTATCAGATTTGTTGTTTACAATTACTCTTACTTTTCAGTCCTTTGGAAAAATCCCAAGCCAGGAATGTGAACTTATAGCTGTACACATAACCTTGATACTCTCCTTTCACATGTATATTGTTTACAATTTAGTCCATCTTAATACATAGTTAAAGAGATAGTGGTATCATAATATATTTATATTGGTTTTGTTAAATGAAAAGGCAAGAATTGCTCACATCTCATAATATTTCAAATCTTGATAATTATAATTATCTAAAAATGCAAGTAGTAGGTCACCACTAAGGGAGAAACTTCTTTAGTCAATTCAAAGATACCTGCATTAATCTGAAATTGAGAACTTTAAAGATTCTCATGAAATTTATGGTGGTATTTTTGTTTCCCAAGTTTATCAAAGGTCTCAAGCATGGGTACTTTATCCTGAAGCTTTCATTTATCCCTTGCCTGAATAGAAGCTGTCCTCTATTCATAACACTTCTTGATATCCACAAAGACAGTGTAGGTGGTAGTCCACGTTTCTGACCTCACACTGTGTGCTGTTGTGACACACTGTCCCTCTTACAAAGCCCTTCTCAAATGCAGCATCTTAATCTCTGCAATTTCAACAGGTTCTTCATCTTGGAGCATCTCTTTGCCTTTCTGTGTTTCTCTGCTGCTGTGTGAGTGCGGACTCACTCATTATTTCTTGGTCTCTTAAGTGTGCATCCCACCACACACCAGAAAAAAGCCCCACAGTGAGTCTGTCCTGAGATTGATACATCCCTCTGAAGCAGCTGTGAGTTCACGGTGCTTGAGAATCTGCCTATGTCTGAGATTATGATTTACAGATTTAGAAATGAAAGCTTAGTCTCATCCACAGAAAGTAATCATATAAACTGTCTTGTGCTACTTCATTAAAATTGACATATCCTAGAAATAACACTGTGAGTTGTTATTCCAGTCAGTAAGTGGGGTGATGATCTGGCCGTGCTGCAATGAACAAGCTTTTCCATTAACTTTCACAGTGTCAGAAATTTGCCCCAATACCCTGTTAAAGTAAGAGAACAAATTGCTGATGCCTGTGATGATTGTTTCTGTACTTTGGACCTTTACCCTTGTACCTGAACGAAAATACTCACCTTTTTTCCTTTGAGTCACGGCTTATGGTATTACTGTGCTTTCACGAAAAGAATGCACTAGGTGAAGAGAATGGCAAGTGGCTTTATAGAGCTCATCTTTATTTTGGCTAATCAGTAGAAAATAAATATTTTCCTGTCAGTTTATTATTAACCACTACTGCAGGGTCTGGAAACTCTAGACCAAGGTTATTCCCAGATTTTGTTTGCCTGGATACTGAGCTTCAGCTCTGTGCTGGTCATGTGCATTGTCCACTGCATTCATTAAAGACAATTTCTCCTGCGTTGCTGGTGTGATGGATTGATAAGCCTTTGTTTTTATGAACTGTTTCCATCACCTTGTCCATGAGCCATTTATTTGTGCCTTAGCTATGGCATACCTAATTCATGTTCATTTTGTGTGCCTTTGGTAATCTGAGAAAGCAAATGTGGACCATTCTGAGAAGCTGGTGGTCTTGGAGGGAAGAAAGCATTCATCTGAAATGATGCAGTAGCTGAAAGATTTTGTCCAAAACAGTCATACTTTTACTCTTTTCTAGTTTAAAAGATGAACAGGAGGCAAATTAAATTCCATCCAGCACTTTCAGATGCAGAGCAAGACTTTTCACATGGCAGAATGGCACAAACTCTGAATTCCCATCTCCCGGTCTGAAGTTCCAGTCCTTACGGACTTCCTTGACTCTCATCCACTTTAGTGTGCTGTGAGGGTATGGACTGTTTTTCTTTCAAAGAATTGCTAAGATTGAAACATGAAGGTCTTAGAAACTTAGAAAATGCTAAAATGAAGTTTGCTGCTATGAGTTTATGAGTTTTATGGTTGCTGCTCTGTTCTTCTGCTCTGTTTTCTATAGTACTGGTGCTTCAGGTGCTTCATTAGGTATACATTTGGATGAAGTTACTGGATGAAACTGTTCTATATTCATCTCTTGCTATCCTATTCCAGTATATGGCCCGTGCCTTATTCAGTAAGCATCATATAATTGCTGCTGGATGAGGCTAAGAAATAACATGTGACTATATGATGGGAAGAACATACTGTGAGACACGTTCACAGGAAGCAGGAGCTAAGATGTCAAAGATGATTTTAACATGGATATTTCCATTGTTGGTGTTGTAACAATGTGATTCTTTTAAAACACTTATTTTTGTGGAATTCTTCACATCTGCTGGATTGTTTTCAGAAAAGCAGAAGGATAAAACTCTATTTGTGCAATTTTTCACCAGTTAGCACAAGAATTATCTTTGTTTAATAAAACCCTGCCCCACATGGATTTTATTGTTCTGTGAATGTGTTCATGGAGCATGCCCTGCCCTGTTTCAAATGCTGATGCACAATACTGAGCCTGTCCCACTGTCATCTTTACAGTCTTCATGCCAAAATTGATACGCTGATTTCATCACTCTAGTGGTAGAAAAGAGTGACCAGTCTCACTCCTGTTGGCAGGAATTTGCAATGTCAAGATACCAGCAGTCTCTTCCCACACCTATTATCAGTCCTTGTTCAGCCTACAAGGTAATCAGGGATGATGTACAGAGTAGTGAATTAAAGAGCAACAGGAATTTCCATGTCTGGTAGTTGCTGAATTCTAGTGTCGTGTCACCAAAATTGATGGGTTATACAACTACGTTAGCAGAACCGTCCTGAGAATGCCTTTAGTCTATGACAAGGAGTTATCTTCCCAACTTTTCTTGAGTACTGCTTGAAAGTTAGTGCAAGCCAGGGACCAGTTTTGCAAGCAGACACCCTGCTGTGAAGGCTGAGAGACTTTAATTAGCATTAACATAGCCAGGTGATAACTCTGGGCAAGAGAATAGACTCTGGCACTCTTTTGGTTTTTAGTATCAATTTAACCAGACAGCAGGGGGATGAGGCATGGGAGGTATGGATGTTCTCTGCTGCTACTCCTGTGCTGAATAATTCCCTCAAGGAATTCATTTGATAATAAAAATTAACATGGGACTGCAGACGCTCTAACACCTGCTAGGACTGTGTGGTTTGGCCCAAAGACTAAAGAAGCTGTTGCCCGTTGTTGTAAGAGGGAACCTGGTCATACTAAGGCGTGCACATTGTCTTGAGTTCTTCTAATTGATGCAGATAGTTTCCAGAGTTTCTGTCTTTCCTCACTGGCACCGGAGTATGACATCCAGCCTGGAGCACTGCTTTTCACAATGCCTTTTGTTGCCTCAGATTTTTAAATCTGAACTGACCACTGACAGTTTTTATTTCTTTTGGTTGCTGAGGCAGAGCTAACTGCAAAATGTAGAAATTTTGCTGCTGATTCACCAAAACGAAGAACTGTGTGCCTTTTCACACACCACTCAGCAGCTCCCTGCGTGTTTTGTCCTCGTGTGATTTTTTTGGTTCTGAGCACAAAACATTTTAATAATGTGAGCGAAGTAAGAGAAAATACAGTTTTAATAAAAAACACCTTTATTAAAAACCACTTCAGAAAGCAGTAGGGTGTAATGTAGGAAACTCAATGCAAAATTTCATGGGTGAAAGGATCCAAGATGAAGGATCTGAGTGAAGGGTGTGTTCCTTATTTTCCCTTTAGAAAAAATGTTACTTTATTTGAAGACCTCCCTTTGGCTCACAAGGTTTGCAGTGGGACTGTTATCAGTCTAAATTGCTTCCTCAGAGTCAACTCAGTCACCCTCAGGCCATGGACTAGCCTCTGAAAGTAAAACCATAGGCAACTTTTTTTCCTCAAGTATTTCTAATTAGAGTAAACTGAGCTGCTTTCCACTTTCCTTAAGCACCACTCCAGAAACTGGGACCCAGACCTAAGACGCTTTCCTTCGGTTAGGTTTCATTCTAGTTCATGTTCTTCTCTCGCAGAAGTTGTGTTTTACCTCTGCCAAGGAGGAGGGTCCAACCAGCATCTCTCAAGTGGCACACAGCCCTGTTTTACAAAATGCAGCCCTTAGTGCTCCTAATGCAGCTGGGGATGAGAGCTGCTACTTTCCAAGGGTGTCACGAGGAAGGACAGCGGTCCCCGTGTCTCGGGGGAAGGGAGGACCAACAGTGGGGGCTGGTGTTCCACACAGAGCTGAGCTCAGCTTGTCTCTGTGTGAGGCAGTGTTTTCTTCTGCGAGGGTGCCAACTCCCACCACAGAGGCAGAATATCGCCTACCAAACCACAGCTCTGCGGCAGGCAGAGGCTTGCAGCTCTTGCCAAGTTTTGGTTAAATCTGGGAGCTCATGAAGTGGGAGACAGAGATACAGACTCAGCTTAGCAAAGGCAAGAACCCATTAAGTATACTCCAGATTGCAGCTTTTGAGTTTCCAGGTTTCTCACTCATAACACGAATTACAAGATACCACCTATTTTATAACAGAGGACAAAAGTCTCTACAGAAGACATTTTGTCTTTGAAATTAATATGCAAGTTAACAATTTATTTGTCAAGTATTACAACACTCAGTCAGCAGAGATTGCATGCAATAACTTTGCAGAGAAAAGACTGCAGAGATTTCATACAAAACCTAGGAAGTTTCGACCTTGATGTAAAAAACCTCTCAGTTTTAACCTTGGAACTGATAACATGCTGCTGTTTGTTTGTTAGAAGCCTTTGTGGTGATTCTTAGCTGCTTTCTGCTCTTAGCGAGCCAAGTTGCACAAAACTTGTGAAAACAACATAAAACGGGAATGGCAAAACTGGACTTTCTTTTGCCATGGCCCTTATGAGAGAGAACGTAAAGGAGCTTAAAATTATTGTGACAGTTTCTAAGTGCTTTATTCTGACCAAAGTGGAATAAAATGGCCATGCCACAAAGGAAAATTAAGTTCCCAAAGGAAACCTTAGGGATTTAAATTTTATGTGTATATATATACATGTAAAATAAATAAATTTTGACCCTTGGTGCTGGATTTCTCCCATTGAGTAGCAAGATGAATGCTTAGGAAATACATATGAAGAATATATCCCCATGGTCCCCAAATGGTAAGGTCCTTGGTAAATATAGATATGAACAAACAAATATAATTTTATATCTATTAATCTTTATTGGATAAATGTATGTGTTACAAAGTAAGCAAACATTCCTAACACAACAAGAAATACTTTTTTCAAGATTTTTCCTACTGTGAACATTAGCTCATGATGTCATATATCTCATACAACTTGTGCACTTATACCAAAAGAATAACATTGTCTGATTACCTGGTGGGTGGGTTTTAGTTTGAAGGCATGCCAGAATTTTACTTAAATGCTTATTAAAATGACATTGTCTCAGGTTTTGAAGACCTATGTGGTGCAAACCTGATCCAAGTTCATAAAGAAACAGTAGAACTCATTGGATGACAGTTCATTAAAGCTAATATTTTCAGTGGTTGATGCATAAAATGTAAAAATCACAAGTCATAATCATCAAGTACCAACATGTATTTTTCATTGCAAGATGTGGTTTACATGCACTAGGAACATGTACAAGGACATACAAAGTCATAGGGCAGATTCTCAATAATTTGCTCTATGGTCGTGCTACAGGTATCTGTATCCAGTATAAAAGAATCTCAAATAAATGCGTTCCTAACCCCACCTGCTTGTTATATATTAATAGCAGGTAATATCTGGTTACAGTGTAACGTCTGTTAAAATGTAATTTGTATTTCATTAGCTTGTGTGTGGAGAGCCAGAACGTGCAGAAGATACATTCAAACTTCAGGGTTGTCTTAGCATATTAGGTGCTGATTCCAATGAAAAGAAAATGGGAAGACAGGATTTCAGGTACCCAAAGTTTGAAAAGCTGGTGGCAAATATTAATGTTGAAGAATGACCCGTTTAACTGTGAGCAGAACTTCTGAGCCAGCCAGCGTTTGCTTTCACCAGTTAAATATTGAACTGGGTTAGCTGCTGCTTGGCCAGGCTGCAATGTCTTTTCCTGAAATACTGTTTCTTGGAAGGCCACTAGGAAAACTGTATCAACAACTTCACTGTTAAGTAAATATGTAATATTAGGAGGTGCATCCTTCTAAAGGAGCTCCAGACTCCACAAAGTGTGTGTTTCTCTGTTTGTGCTGTTGGCGTATCCCCACTTCTCCAGCGTATAGGGCCCTGCATTGACACCTTGCATTCAGTTACATCAGGTTTTAACAATTTGAAGGCTAGGAAGAAACATTACAGTTCCTCTGTCTGATCCCCTCCCTGCACACTGCAGGCTAAATTACCTTAGCTTCAAGCTACTACTAAGGCAAGAATTACTACCACTCTTTTTTAAGAGAGAGAGCACGAGCATAAATAGGTACTAAAAATCTATGAAAAATGACACCAGATACATCTTCACAGGTTTGAGATGGGAATGCAATAAACCTGAATCCTTGACATCTTTATTTTCACATTTTTTTAATTCTATTTGTAAAGTTCATTCTAGTTCAGTAAATGCTTCTTCCTTTAAATTTGGTCTCAGCTGAGCCTGCTTATAATTCATTCAGGCCTGTTTCCATGATGCAAACTTAAATGAACAAGTAATAAGAACTGAATAAGTGAATAGAAAAACATGAATCAGCTGTTCAATTCCTGACATATACTTAACTAAAGTATATTTACAGACAAAATTGACTTTACTGTGCAAACTGCTAAGTTATTTAAATTCGTTTTCCTTTGTTTTCAGTCGCTTTGGAGAAGAGAGCAATAGCAACATTTAATTATTCACTAGATAGAACCCATCTTCCATATATCTGTAAGTGTGTCAACTATGAGTATGTAGCTCATCTCTGATACACAAATAGCAATGCATTGCATCAGAACAAGCCGCCTTGACCTTTCAATGTTGTCATGCTATTCCACAGTCCAGAGAAAAATACCAGTTCCAAAAAAGAAGTTTCCCCAGATAAACATCTTTTGTTTGTTTTTTTTTCTTTTTTTTTTTTTTTTACTTGGTTTCAAAAAGAAGAAACCCAGCAAAGGTAGAAAAGCGTTGATGGTCCCCGTGGAGGGCTCCATTTCCCATTCGCAGCCAAACTTCATCTCCCTTGGCAAGTTTTAGCACTGCGCTGTTTCCTGAAGTGTCTGCTTTCCCTTTGGATTCATAGCTAAGGATGAATATTTTAACAAGTCAGCTTTTTGTTTCTCAACAATGATCAAGCAAGCAACTTTAAAAAAAAAGAATCCAAGAAAACACATTGTTATCCTGAGCAAAACTTCCCTGAAAGGCTTGGCAATGTTTTTTCAGCTTTATGAGGAAATGTTAGCATCTCTCTGCATTTGATCTCCTAGTAAAATTTTGCACCTTACCCAATTGCATCATTTCATTGCTTTCTGAAATTCTGGAAGTTTCTGTGTTTTTTTCCAGGGTGCAGGAACAAATTTGTTGTTTAAAATAAAACTCTGTGCATTCATCACAACACGCCAGTTTTCCTGTGATGCCCTTTTTCCCTTGAATTCCTCCCAGCTAATTTTAAATGCCTCCAGGTCAGGACTGTCATGTGAGATGAGCCCCTGTGCTCCCGGCACATTCAGTGGGCAGAGACAGGCGGCTCACTCCATCCTGAGGCCTTTCATTGGAACGTCTATTGGTTTGATGTGGGTTAACTTGCTGGCTTTGCCTAAGTGTTGGTTCCCTTTCTTCCACCTGTTGCCTTTTCTGACATCAGTGCTTCAGGGGAAAAAAATGGGGCACTTTTTCTTTTGCAGGAAAGATCTAGTGGGAATGAAGCACCGTTTGGTGGTGCTTCAGGTTCGGGCTTTTGAGGAAGCCTTGCCAGCTTAAATGAACCTGCTATCACCTAAGTGCCTAAAATCCAGTGTGATCAATGTACGCTTTTGTGTTAGTTTATTCAGGCTCAGGAGAGAAGCATCAGACCCCTGGTTGGTATTAAAGAAATAATAGTTTTTCCCAACACATATTTTTTCAGATACCCAGCTGGCTACAAGCTTCTTCACCTGGTCCTTATAGAAGCTAGAAGTAAAACCCATTTTTGACTATCCTCCAGCTAACATAAAGAGTTCAGAAATTTTTTATTCCAAGTGTGCTAATGATAACAAAGCCAGTAAATGGAGGACTTTTGCTTCTTATTTATTCTTATAGTGCAGTTTAAATGCTCTCCACCTTTGAAGGGAATTGCTCTTCCCTAATCTTTAACAAGACGTTTACTAGTCTGACAAGAAAAATGAAGATGAAGATGTGTTTTCGCAGAATGACAGCATGTTACTACTGGACTCCAACCCTGACTTGGAGTGCTAATTCCATTCCCCTGAGCTTTGAGGAACTTGTGACCAAGGCTGAGTTTTAGGTCCAGGATCTGTGTCTTGATCCAAATTTGCAAGTGGAGGTGGGCAAAATACAGTAGATTTCCTTTGTTGGTTATTTTAACCTACAGAATTTATTTTAAAACTGAACATTTTCATGTTTCTTGAAATGCGAACAAGTTGTCACATCTGTGTAAACGTGTCTTTTGCATTAAAATGGCCTGGCCTTTCACTTACCTATATAAGCTGAAAACAGTATTACCATTATGCATCAGGTACACATACACTTCCTCCACATCTTCATGTTTCATCATATTGAAGGTGAAGAAATACACCCCTGAAAAGATTACCAAATACAACATGTTTACTTCATAGAGGAAGGTACTCAAGCTACAGACTTGTGCTTCTCACTTAGCAAACATAACAGCTGAGGCCAAAGTTACCTTCCAGTTGTCAGTGAGTATTTTGCTTCTGCTTATAGTGTGCCAAAATCTGATTCATTTTTATTCTCCATATGGCAGGGGTTCAGCCACATGCTGTTCCAGAGAAATGGCTGTATTTGAACATGGCAGGACCACTCATCCCTTCCTTCTCACTGAAAGGGAGATTTCCCAGAGGCTGAGTCAAGGGACCCCTCTCTCACCCTTTTTCATTACCTTCTTGCTCCTGCCCTCTCCCAAAAGAGCAGCCTCCAGGCCAGCCAGGGCTCAGCCTCAGAGGCTGGCAGACACCCAGCATCTCGCCCAGGTTAGGCAGGGCATGAGTGGTTTTAACAGCACCCACTGCGCCTCACCTGGCTGTACCACATCCTGAACAATGCACACACCACTTCCTCTTCTTACACAACACACACTTACCATCACCTTTTTTCTTTTTAGCTCTTTCTCTGTCTGAAAGATACCAACAATGTCAGTGCAACTGTGTTATGTGTCATGAGCTCTACAAGACTCCCCCAGGTGAGAGAATAAGCTCCTGGTTCCTGAATGGTAATCTGTGGCACTGACCCTGCAATGGGAGCTTGGAGTTTGCATCAAAGTCATTAAATCATTGTGGGTCAAAGTTTATTGACATCCACTTATACACGAACCTCAAAAGGAAGCCGCTGTGAGGACACACACCCCTAACTGTCAGTAAGATGTGCTACTGAAAGCTTGAAGAGCTTGACTTTTATTTGATTTAATATCATTTCCCACAGCAGTGGGTAAACAAATGGCAGGGTGAGAAAGGTCACGTGGAGGAATCTGTTTTCAGACTTTGCTTAGCCATGTTTTCGTTTGTGGCCCTGCCTCCCTGATCTTCTTCTGTTCTTCCTGCACCACAGCTGCGTAAGATGGGGGATGGATGCAGCTGAAAAATAACTCAGGAAAAAATGTAATGCCTCATTTCCAGCCATACATCTGTTGCAGTCCAGCTCACAGCTGAACTGGCATGAGGCAACATGGAGATGAAGAGAGTGACTGGCGGCAGGAGGTGGAGGAGGCAACTGTGAAGATGCTGCTGTTGCAACGTCAAGGCCACTCATTACAGCAGCTGAAGGGCTAAAAGTCTCAAAGCAGACAGTTTTGCTCTCTCCCCAGCTCTGGCCATGCCTCTTCCTCCTGTCTCTGTGCCAGCACTAGTCTTGCTGCTGGCAAGCCCTCTCTTGTCTTGCTCTGTTTCCAGTTTCTTTTTTCCTGAAATTAGGTAGCAAGAGCTATGCAGAGTGAGGCTCATCAGTGCCTTGTGCAAAGGCACTTACGAGTTTCTCATCATTATTGACCACACTTCTCCCTATAGCTCCCAGAATTGCATTATTTTGTTTTGCAAACACTCACCATTCACTGGAGCACCAAATCTCCCAGTCATGACATCAAAAAAATTCCCAACATTGGTTTCGACACTACTGAAGATGATCCCACTGTTCTGGTTGCTGAAGTGAGTAGCCATGGAAGCCATGAATGCGACCTGCAAAAATGAGTTCTTATTCAGGCAGTCGTTCTTGAAATGCACATGTGTAGAGGAATCAACTACAGAATTTTTTCCTGTATTTGCGGTCTGTTTATTTTCCTGACAGAGATGTTCTTCTAGGGCCTGCTCCAAGGCCATTAAACTCCAGTAACAAAGCTCCCATTGAATGAAACTGGAAGAGGACTAGGCTTCTTACATTCAATTGGACTATTCATGACTGTAAAAGTAAGTGTATGGGCAAATGTTTGCAGGTCAGGACCTTCATTTGGGATTTTATTTACTTTTAAGTCTCTTTAGAATAATGAAACAGAAAATGGGTATTGAAATGGGTGGTGTTTCCAACAAAAGTGATTTAATTATTTTTTATATATTCCCCAATGCATTTAGACTGGATATTGCTTTTAACTTGTGAAATATTTAACATGCAAAATAAATAATGCTTGGTAAAATCCATGCACATTAGCATTTCTTGCTAACTACCTTCAGAGATACATTAAGCACGTTTATTAGAGGTCCTCTAGAAGTGCAGTTGCTGGGACTCAACGTTCAGTGCTTTTTCTCTGTTACCAGTTGCCCTGTACCCTCAGTCACGACAACAGAGGGTGGCGGAGACCAACAGAGGACAGATACTAAGTGAAAACTCTGCTTCAACTTCATGTTACGCTTCTTGCAGAGAGACGTATTGGCCATGGAGAATGTTTTCCAGGAAGCAGTGCAAAACCTCGCACACTGGACAATTCAGATTACCCTCAGCAAGATACCAGGGAATGACCCTGCCCTCTCGCATGAGCAGGGGAGGGGGTTATCTCTTGTGAGTCTGTGATCCCCCCCATCTGGCTGTCAGTAAGCTGGGTGCAAGAAAAATTGCTGCACCTGGGTGCGGGAAGGTCACACAGTGACTTGGCATTTTATTTCTATCTCTTAACTTCTTCGATGAGAAGCGTTCAATTACAGTTTTTACTGCCCGTCACAAAAATGACATTTTTCACGAGATTCCAGCTATACCACTATTAAAAGAAAACACTCCAAACTTCTTTTGATTTAAGATCCAAATGGGAACAAAACCAAAACAGGCAAAATCAAATGCCAGTCCATATCCAACAATGGAAATCATTAGCCATCTGCTTAGTAATTTGAGGAGCTCCAGGTGTAAGCTGAAAGCTTGGGCTGATTTTCCTTATCCCTGCATGGATGCATTTGCTATGATGGCAAATTGTTAACTTCTTGCTTCTCAGCCAGGATCACATCAGAGTTCATCGTGTGTTAAAGGAAAGCAGCTGCAATGGCAGCTTGATGGATTTTATTGCTTTTGGTCAAGATTGCATTTCACATTCTCCTTCACCCCAAGCTACTTTTCTTGGCTGATGGGAAGAGTTGAAAAAGATGTCCTTTCTCCCTAGGTCTCATTTTGAAGTAGCAGATGAACAATGGACATGCCAAGTCTTTCAAAATAATCCTGTATAATAATACAGTATTGTATTCAAAAGTGCTTTCTCCTCTACCTACCCGTGCTCTAAAATTCTTAAGCATGATTTTAACAAGGAATGATATGCTATACTGTGTAAAGAATTTTTAAACACATCTGTTAAAAACTGTGATGGAATTTTACTTAAAAATAGGTATTGCAATATGAGCTTTTGTTATTCATCCTCTTTCCTTATTCAGTTTTTAATTAAATTACTACCACTATTGTTATGTAAGAAAAAAATGCTGATAGCTCGTTCTAAAATTGCAAAAGGATTTATGTCAAATGTAATTACAAGTACTTTTTTAAGGTATTTAACTGCAATGTTAATTCTAGTTAATTCTTTAAGAATACTAAAATAATTCTGCTTTATTACAGAAATTCAGTAGTTTTGGAAACTATTTTCATTGTGAATTTTATTCCGTGCAATTATCCCGTCTTCATGCAACCTAGGGTGGAGAACTCAAACATAAACAATGCAAAGGATTAAAAAGCCATTTTCCTACTCTGTACACATTGGTTGTACTGTTGATTTTGCTGTTAATTTGCATGTCGTTTATGACAATATAAAATATATATGAGTGATTGTTATTGGGAAGCAGTATCCTTCAGTTAAAAGGTGTAGATCTGTAAAGAGGTCAGAACTTCGGTTTTCCCAATAGTTGGAGGGTTTGAAAGTGGGATTTCTTTTTGGGCATGTTTGCTATATTCCATTTTGTCCCTTGTGTGGTGAGCTTGGTGTGGGGGGTATGAATCAGATCAATACTAAGCTGCTTCCATTGAAGTGTGTATGTGTCAGTGAGGATATAAACTCACTTGTGGTTTCTGGAGATCTATATACTCTGTGGTGTCTGAAGTCCCATTTGCCCAAAAGCAGCAGTGACTGCCAGATTAAGCTGAGTTTCTCTTCTAGATCCTCAGTAATTGTAATGGGAGCTTAGATGCTTCCCTCACACGTAGGCTCTCTGGAGCTGAACCTGACTGCGGTCCCTTGCCCATGCAAGTGCAGCTAGTGCCGCCTGAAGTGCTTCAGGATTCCCCAGCACCGGGCTGGCTGATCTGACCGGCAGAAGCACCTTCCCCAGTGGCAGCTGGAGACCAGGAGGAATACATCTTAAAGGCTTGCCACACACCTAAATCTTGCCTTTAGCACCTGAGCTGCACTATCATAGGGATAGTCAAGTCTTCCTGCTATTTCAGATAACCTGCTGATATATTGCTACGCTGCAGTTTACAGTGCGGACAACTCTTAAATCCCCTTTGCAACAGCAACCAAGGGTCTTAGTTATCCAAGTCCCATTTACTTTTGGTTGCATTAAGAACAGGACTACACCATGACTCCACTGTACTGCATATATATATATATATATATATATACACACATAAGCTATCTGCCAGATTCCTGGGACAGGAAGAAGCTCTAATGCAAAAAATATGGGACTTTGCCAACGCAGTGTTAAACCCAAACAAATATAGCCCATCCCCCACCAGAGCTTATCAGCTCAGGCTTGAACCCATGCTTTAATGCTCATCTGATTTTTGGGTAGTTCACTCATAGGCAGAACCTACGTGCCTCTCCACATATTTAAGTTATCTAGACATACAAAACCACAGATAGCTACTGAAGCGTATTTTTCAAAACCTGAGGACTTATGTCTGTGCTCAGATGATTTGACCCCATACTTTGAGGAACTGGATACACATGATTCTGAGAATCTCACAAAGCCTGACTGACCTGAGAGGCGTGGGCCTGAGTGACTCCTTTACTCTTTTCGTATGCCATAGGAAGTGCTGTTATGTATGTGATACAGTTTGACAGAAAAATGATAGTCCCCGCTGTTCTTCTTTAATGACCCAGATACTGGCTTTCTGCCCTAAAAAGGGAACCATATATGTTTCTTCCTGCCCATTTCTCAGCTGGATTCTTGCTCTGAAGAAAGGCTAAGCCCTGATGTCTTTCTTTTCCAGGAAGATCTGGCAGAGCACATTTGTCAGTCGTGACAAGGGCTATGTATGTTTCTCATTGTATTAAACTACAGGGGGATTTGCTTCTTAAGTAGTTAGGTGCTGTTTTTCAGAGAAGAAAACCATAACCTGAGAAGCACTGCAGCCAACACAAGTCAGAGATTTTGTACCTGTAGCTCTGGGGGAATCCCAGGGTAACCCTTCTCTCCTTTGGGTCCATGATGGCCACGCTCTCCCCTCGGTCCCATATCTCCTTTGTCTCCTTTCTCACCTTTGGCTCCTTCCTGGCCAGTTGCTCCATTATTTCCATTGTTTCCGTGATTTCCTTAAAGGAAACAGAGCTTTCTGTTTAACTTCAATTCTTTCATATAGCATATTTTAACAGATAACTGTTAAACTGTCTTTTTCCACCAGTTTGCAACACATGGACTTTTCAGTCCCATAAAACCCAGATTGAGCTGTGATGGATAAGAAACAGCAGCACGGTGAAGATGAAGGTGAAGGTTTTGATGAGCACATTTCCAGAAGAATGTAGATTGATGTTTAAGAGTGAACCCTCATGCTACCTTGGTGTTGCTGTATAAACCGCTGATGTCTCAAGTCATTGCGTTGTTGGGGAGATGTGCAAGGGCAAGACCTCGGTGGACATGAGGCTCAAGGAAAGCAAAAGCCACTGCCTATTGACACATCCCAGGTAGCCTGCATAAGCACTCTTGCTTTTCCTTTTGTGTAAAACCTTATTTCCTGATAATTTAGGTTAATTAGGGTAGGATAAGATAATTTTGAATAACTTTTTCCTCTCTTTAAAACACGTCGACACAAATAAAGAATGTCTGCAGCCTTAAAACTAGCTAAATGACCCATTTGTGCCAAAAACGGGAGAGGGTGCATTCTCAGGGTGCTGGTTAGCTTCAAGGGGTTGATTGATTGTATGTTCCTAGATTTAAGGAAAGACAAAATTTTTATAATTAAGCTTTTCTGAGATGGTTTCTTGTAAAAAGGGTCATTATTAAAACATATTCCTGCATCTGCATCTGCAGTATTACTTAATTTCTGATGTTTACTGAGAAAATTACTGAGCAAACGTCTTATGCAACTGACAAAATTCTAAAGTTGGCTAAAATCACTGAGTCGTTATTATGCATACCTGAAGCAAAAACCTGACCTTTCAATTAATTACTCAGAGGATTAATTAGTGTCGTCATTGTTCTAATTCCTCCTGAACTGAAAATAGATTCTTTGCCACTCTGCTTGTTGTCTGATTAGTCACTGTGATTAAAAATTTCCAAGAATGGTGTTGTTTGACATAAAATCTAATGATTAAGTGATTCTTCAGAGTTTTTGCATTGAGAAGAAAAATTTACTTCAAACAAGGAAGCTAAATTGTGGAAGAAATTAAGCAAATTTTTGTTTGGATAAAGAAATCAATAACTCTTAAAAATAACAAGAATGGTCCTTCACGTAAAGCCAGAACTGCTTTTCTACCAGTTCAGAACAGAAGTCTGCAAGCAACATTTGATTCAATCAAGGGAAAAGCAGCTGCTGTTGTTCCCCTTATGGGCACAATGGTATGAAATCAAGCACATGAAGGAGACAGAGAAATTCCAGAGTGCAGAAGGTTGGTGTTGGCCACCTGTTTGTGGCATCCTGTGGTGATAAGAAGGTGTGACTGACATACATCCTTGCATGAGGAAAGGGTGGAGCTGGAACTGGGCTGTGTACCAGTATGTACACTGCAGCCTTCAAACTGTGGGTTGGATACAAAATTATGTCCCGCTCCTAAGAAGTTAGCAGTTTATTAGTATGTAATGCAATATTTCTGCACAAGATTAGATTTCTCTTTCTTTGGTAATGGTCAGTAGTATTTTTATAAAGGGTTGATGCAGGAATAGTTAACAGCAGGCTAATACTAAATACGCCTATGACCTTATATTGCCTAATACCCCAAATATGTCAAAGTAACAATTTATTTCTGTATTTTGCTAACTGAAGCTAGTTCTTTAAACACTTCATTCACTCAGATTTAACTTCATAACAGTCAGATTTACCTGTTGCTGTAAACTGTTTCTACCAAAAATCACTACATTAATTTTTTTTGTGCATGGTTATCTGTCATGTCTGTTGCTGTCAGTACATTTGTGAGACAGAAGGATTGTGAAAATGCATTTTTATTGTGATAACAAAAGATGTAAGCTTTTGAAAATGAGACAAATCTGCCAGTCAGTGACATGTTCATTTACATTATACGTCTGCTTTAGGAATGGTGATTTTCAAATCCCTGAAGATAGCTGCTGTAACAAACACACCAACGTGCAACTAACTATCTATCTTTTTCCCTTCTCTAGCCTCTTCTTTTTCCACACCAATTATCAGATGGAAGTGTACCCTTTCCTTGTGTATCCTACTCTTCTGTGTGCATTTCTAATGGGAAAAAAAAGGTACGTTTTATTATGGAAGACAAGAAGAAAGAAGGAAAAGAAGACACTTCTATGAGAGAATAGAGTTATGTGTGTCTCTGTAAAACATTGGCTAGCAGTATGCTAGATGAAAAAAAGCTCCTGAATACAGTACACAATAGCATAGCTGGATATTCAAAGGTAATCGAAATAATCAACTCCAGGGAACAAGTTCTTCCAACTTTAATGGAAGCTTCATGCTGCTTTGAGAGACCAATTTGCCCTAGAAATGTAATAAGATTACTTTCAGTATGAATTTGTGAAAGCTGAATTTTAATAACAAGTGGGTTTTCACTGGAAAGGACTTTAGAGTCTAACTGAAAATCTCTGTCTCCCCAGAAATTATAGAAAAACTTGTTTCTGAATCTGTCCCCAAATACTGAAATTTGGACCATTCTCTGATATTTCATAGAACAGCCTGTAGTTTATAGCCTGCAATTAGACCGATCATAAAATCAATTAAACTTCATCTTTACCTGGCATCCCAGGGGGTCCGGGAGGTCCTGGGGGCCCTTGGTACAGTCGAACTCCGAAGTCACCACGGCAGCAGGAGCTACAGTCGGGATTCTGCGGCCCGGTTTGTGGGGGCTAAGTGCACAAAAATAAGCTTTGAATAGCTCATTCATGGAGGGCATCAATCATACGCATGTTGGTTACAGGGTCTTCATTATATATTCTCTGTTTATATATTTGCTAAATTTTCAAAACATTTCTTATCTGGCCTGAAATCTCCCATACTTGCGTTGTCCCTGAAGATGTTATTATTGGAAGATTTAAGAGAACAGCTCTTCAAGTGTTCGAAGAGCTATATGAATATTAAAAAAAAAACAAACAACTTGTCCTGGCAAATAGCAAGAGTTTTGAAAATAAAATAATACCAAGTAATGAAAGTTAGATGAATATTTCAGCTAGTTTCCTATCCTGCTTTCCACCAATCCTGCATTTCAGCTGACCTTTCTTGACTAACAAGCCTATGTACAACAAGTGGTAGGACACAAGGGACTTCATTGACCTTCAGCAATGAACTGTCCTCCACTAAACATAAACAAAACTAAGTTGGACCGCCCAAAGGAGATGTTAAAAAATGTCTGTGCAGCATATTCCTGTTCATGGCCCTGGACTTGCACATTTACAGCCTACTAAAGTTGGGAGAACCTAAAAAAGTGCAAAAATACATTACAAGAATTTGAACTGACCACGCTATTTGGTGTTGTGGATATTTGACTATTTGTAGTCGTGGGTTTGTAACTATGAAAACCTGCTTATATGCTGAAACTAATATAGCAGCATAAACAAACTAATGAGTTTATTATACACAGCTCAGCTACTAGAATAATAGTTTGATAATAGTTTTGTTTCAGTGCTTTTCTTTCCCAAATTGTTGTATTTACACTAATGGATTCTCACTCAATCCTGGCTTGATTTCATTCTTGCAGTGATTTAGTGGTCACAAATCTTCCAAAGAGTCAGCTGAGGTAGAGGTCCACTGTTTGATTTTATTTCTCTACCTTCTTCTCATTTCTCCCTCTTTGTTTCTTTTTCCCTACAATTTTTTGCTATTATCCTGAGCTGCAAATCTGCAGTTCTTAAATTCTGGAAGGGGGATAGTTACACCATCTTACTGCTACTTTTCTCTGATCATTCTACTGTTTGTCTTCGTTCCCTTTATTTCCACTCATCTTTATCATCGTCAAATTACTTGCCTGATGCAGACCTATTGGTGTAACGGCAGCAAATGAGCCTCTGGTGTGATGGGAGCTGCCAAATGAACATAGAGATGTGCTATATTCCTGCCCTCAAGGTCATCAGATGGCTGAATCTGAAACACTAAAGATTTCTGCCCGTGTTTTGATCAATACCAAGTGCACCACCACCACCAGAATTCATTAATTTTGAGAGGCTTGGGAGTTTATGTTTATGGATACAAAAAACCCTTTTCATGACACCAAAATACTGCTGCTCCTCCAATGGGACAGACACATGCCCTCTCCAGCTGGAACCTCCAATGGTGGATCTACCATGGGAATAAAGGCTGACCTGACAGCTCAGCCATTATGCTTCATATTCAAAGAGTTATGGAAATGTTAAGACTTGCCAATGGGCAGAATGACTTCATATTTATGAGGGTTTGGTCAATACTATGCTTTTTACCTTCATTCTGGGTAAGGTCTATATTATACGAGAAAAATGAGTTCTGCCTGTTTTGGACTGTCTGTTCCTGGAGAACCTGTTTGTATCTTTCTTGCTGTTTTATCTCTCCCAGTTGTTAGGAAGAACATAACTGACAATCACCAGACACACTGTTTAAAGCTTTCCTAATATGAGAGAAGAAGTAGCCCTGCTTTTAGCTCATTTTCAGTCCTTGAAGGGGAGCCAAGTACAAGAGGGCTGGAATGGCACAAGCATTTTGCACCACCTGAAATGATAATGTTCAGTGTTGCACTGAGAATAAAATCTCCACCTCTTTTTTGATAGTGCTTCATATTAATGTTAAATGAGAAGGCAAACTATATACATACCTGTCAAGAGCAAATAAGTCGTATGAGCCTAGAAATATCCAAAGACACAGAACTCTGGATTATAGGTAAAGGAAGGCATGAGTCCAGCAAACTGGACTGCATGTAAGACTCTCTCTGTGCAGGTAAGATTTGGTTTTTTACCCAATGCACTAAAATCTTGAACGACATTATTAGCTAACCAGCTATGTTATCATAAAATAGATACTAGTGTTGGTCATAACCGAATGCTGTTTGGCATTTACCTCTCAAAAAGCTCAGCAGGTTATTACATGTGAAATGAGGCAAGTCCTGCCAGCCTGGTTGCATGAGAACAGTTCCACTGACTTCAAAATAGCTACTTATGTAAGTCATAAAGTAGTATTGACTTATTATCTTTACTGATCCTTTGACTAGGAGGAAAAAAATGTTCACAGTCAGCCGCCAAGAACAATGAATATTCAGGATAACTCTTAATCTCTAAAAACAGAGAACTTCATGAAGAGTACATTTAAAGGAAAAACCTGTTCCTAAAGCAAACTTACACTCAAATGGGACAAAGAGATTAATTCCAACCTACTTGCCAAAGGTGTCCTGTGCAGCCGTTTGCACATAAATTTCATCACACAATGAATCTTTGGCATTGCTCTCAGAACAAGAATATGATTTAGGAGCTTGTGAAATGCATCTGTCACATTGATATCCTAATACAGACAGAAAACTGGAAATATTTCTGAGGCTATTTGCTGAATTTCCTATGATTTAGTATGTAGGAGGCAGTTCTAGGCAACAGATGGTCTATAAAATTCCTGTAACTTAAAGCTGTGAATGAATCATAATTAGAGATCGAGCCCTTTTTCACTTCCTAATTAAATTCATTGGTTTCTGTTATATTGTCTTAAGACTGTGCAGGAGATGAGTGTTGTACATCCACCAGTCTTGGCTCCAGTTCTGAACGCAAAATAGCATGACTGTGGGCACTAAGGCCTTCCATGCCCCTTCTCTAGCAAAAAAATAAACAAACCAAAATCACCAAAATCAGGGTAAAACACCAGTAGGTTGAGGGGGTACCTGAGGGTTTTCAAAGAGCAACCTGAAAAGGAAGAATGTGTCTGGCATGGCTCTCCCCCGTCACTAGGAGTTCTTGTGCTTGAGAAATGCACGTTATGTTTTACATAAGTTAGCAACAGCGTGAAAACTGGCCTTGTACCCAATGCAGCAGAGACCAGTGCTATTGTCTCTATTCCATAACGGGGAATGGGACCGTTAACACACTTTTGTAGGAGGGTGAAATTATCCAGCCAGACCTAAGGCAACTAAGAAAGTAGGGACCTAGGGGTGAAACAGCTTTCAGATAATTCAAGGGAAAGAGAGAAGTCTGACATGAATTAAAACATGTCCGTGCCACCTTTGTTCCTCCTCTGCCTGGAAAACCTTGGAGTCTAGAGATGGAAAATACCTATTGCGTCAGCCCCTCTGTGATGGATTATTCCTGTCATGCATCTGCTAGTGCTCCATTTCATCTCAGTAAGCCAAAAATTGCATCATTTCCCCAGCAAAGATTGCTTCTGAGAGAGGGTCTGGCAGGTAGATGACTGCCATAAGCCGTACTTGGACTCACTGGGCTCACTTTAAATGTCACAGCCTCTTTTTGCAGCAGGCAACTCCAAACATGTTGCGTTAAAGTCTCTGATGAGAGACACATGCACCCTAAGCACAGTGACACTTCTGTGAGGGACGTTTGTCCCTAAAAAAAATGTAATTTTTGTATTAAATGCTGCATTATCTGAAATTATGTTGAGTTAAAGGGGAGTCTGCTTTAAGTACCAATAATACATGGCCTGTGGTATGCAGCTGCAAAATTCTCTCTGCAATAAAGAGATAAACACACACTAGCTGGCTCATTGGACTATACAGCTGATGGTTTACACTGTTTATATACTGCAAGTGCAATTTAACATCCCTACAGTTAAATATCTACTTTGCTGAGTGCACTGGAGGAACATATAACTCCTGCCCAACAAATACAAAATGCAAAGCACTATAAAATTTAAATACAGGGAATATAGTGGTGTATTAAACCTATTCCCATACTTGGATATGTTTCAGTTTTTCAAGCCTAGGACAGGATTAAAATCAAATCTCCTCTCTGCTTATCATGAAGTACGTTATTATTCAACACTTGTCTGCATGCCCATGATTTTTGGAATTCAAAATACCATCATTTGATCTGAAAGCGTTTTAAAAAACAAATGATGAAAGGTGAACTATATAGGACTCAAACATGTGTATCAGCAATAGGAAAAAAACACTCATGTTCTTGTTGTTTCTAGAAAACATCAATCAACAAAAACTTCATTTGAGCAGAATTTTGTTTTGCCTAGTGCTAGAAAAAGCTTCATCTTCTGCTGTTCAGATTTTTCCATTTAAATTTGGACTGCAGTATTTTGTGTGTAATCAAATTATGCGATTTTCCCTTTGCTGTGAGCTAATGACTATAATATCTAAAATGCCATATACATGATATAAAAAGATTCACAATTTAAAAGGCAGATACTACAGATGATTTAGGTTCATTCAGAGTCTTTTTTCGAATCTACTCATTACATTAGTGTCTGATTTTTCAAGCTATTCCATAGAATAAAACTTTTGAACACTCAGAATTTCACTATGTTTGTCTTGAGCTCAAAAGAATATACTTTATATGCATTAATAAGTATTCTCTGCTAATTGAATCTTTCCAAATACCACTATACATTCTGTAATTTTCCTTCACATCCAAATGAGTTAACAGAATCTAAATCTTTCATATATTAAACAAGTATTACCTTGAAATAATTAAGAGACTGTATATCAGGATATATGATTGAACAGCATCACAGTTTCAGCAAAACAAAGGGCTGCTGTCTGTGTTGAAACCAGTGTACCCAACCACTGCTGGTTCTACCATCTCATTAAAAGATCCTATAAAGCAACCCAACAGGATACAGACCAATACACAACTTTAATAAAAATAATTTCATAAATATATCACTAATAATCTTAGCAAAAAAAAAAAAAAATCTCATTAGCTGTAAAGATATCTTTAGAAGATTAATTCAGAGTACCTGGACTCTATCTGAGGTAGTCAGTTCTACATCATCTACCTCTGGTCTCAAGACTTTTTGGTCTGTAGAAGTGCTATTATCAACAGTCCACTCTATAAGTTGACTCCGCTGTTTCAATATTTCCCTGCTTCTGGAACCTTTATGGCCAGTCTGGTGGTGACTTTGCAATACTTTGGCCACTGGATTATAAGATCTTCTGCTCACCTCCATGTATTCATCTTGACACAGGCAAAATGGAAGAAAAAATAAAGCCAGTAGATGCCAAATGATGAAATCCTTCTCTGCCATGTTATTCAAAATAGTTTTTCAGCAGTCCAGCAAATGCCTTGCAGAAGGAGAACCTCTTTGCTGCACCAGGAGTTATGTGGTCCTTTCAGCTTTTCCACTAGTAAGCCTGGCACTGAGACCAGTACCAGGTTTTATATGGTTGCGTGCAATAAATAAAACTAAAAATGCCAAAGTGACAGGATCCTTCATCCAAAATCAGTCATGCTCCTTTAAACAAACCAGGCATTATTCACCACTTCACCACCACAAGGAAAATTGATTTGTATGCTGGAAATGACCACAGCATTTAACGGACTCCCGTGGTTCCTATTTGGGGGCATTAAAAAATGTAGCACCTTTTCTTTGGCATGTTTTTGTTTAAGTGTGAAAAAATGTGATGGAAATGGAGAACATGTGGCTAATGGTTTACGCTCCTTGATTAGACATGGAAAGGCTGTGAATTCACACTCTTAAATGTCTTTTGGACACAGTCACCTTCCTTATTTGCCAGGAAATTCACACACACAACTGCGTCAGCCCAGTCCGAAAAATCCTTCCAAGAGCAATTAGGAAACAAAAGCACAAGAGGAGCTTTTGCATATGATCCTGACCCAATGGCTGTTTCTAACTATGCTTTTCATTCACTAAAAGAAAAATATTGAATTTCTGTCAGTTGGCCAACGGTAGAAGGAGACTGAGTAAGTAGCTCTGAAAAACTGGGTTGAATTCAGATTCACAGAGCCCCGTTTCTCAGCATTAGTTCAACCTACTCAGCCAGGCGGTATTTTTTCCCTTGAGTTCCCAGTGTTTTGCTACAGGCAGCTGCCAAACCAAGTTTTATGTCTTTGCTGCCAAGTAAATATAAATGTACTGGGGGCTTATTTCAGTCTAAAGGAATCAAATTATATATGTATAATAATATCGATATTATATTTTTTGAACCACCCACTAGTATCCTCCAGAAAGCCACAACTGCAGAATGCAGTTCTGTAAATGCATCCACATACACACGCACACCCAACCTTCCCAAGAGCAAGTATCTTCTTGGTCTGTCAGAAACACTTCACCAGTACTACAGTTGGCTGCAACAACATTACTGAAGGCATCAGCCCCAGGGAGTGACCCCTGGCCCCGCAACGTGATGGACTGGCTCATATTCAAGTTGTTCAAGGCTGACCAGCCTGCTTAGCGTTTGGCTGAAGCTCCTCTGTGACCTCTGGGGTGCTCTGTGGCCCTAAATTATCCCACATTTTTCAGTATTCTTTCTCTTCCCGTTCAGTTGCCTGCCAAATGTGAGGCCTTCGGTGCAGCAGTTGTTTTTAGAGCATGAGGCTAAGGTTGCATGAGCACCAGAGGCCTGTTGGGATGGTGATGAATGTTTCATCCATTCAGAAAGCAGTCTTTGAAGCTAATGATCCACAGATACCACCCAAGCTTAATTTTGAGGGTGAAAATAGGGCACTCCTAAGGAGATGCTGGGAACAAACCAGGATGTGATTAACCAGAAGGCCAAGATCCACCAGTGAAATGAGGTGCTAAGTTATTCAATAATGTAAAAAGCCTGGAGCATACCAACATGCTACGGCAGCAAAGCATAACACCACAGGCACTGCTAAACAGGGGAAATGAGTTACATCTGCTAAAATGACATGAAACAGAGCAAGATCTGGACAGAATCAAAGAATCGCAGAATCACAGAACGGTGGGGGTTGGAAGGGATCTTCGGAGATCATCTAGTCGGCTCCCAGTTCACCTAGAGCAGGTTGGACAGGAACACATCCAGGCAGGTTTTGAATATCTCCAGAGAAGGAGAGCCCGCAATCTCTCTGGGCAGCCTGTGCCAGTGCTCTGCCACCGTCAAAGTAAAGTTTTTCCTCATGTTGAGAGAGAATTTCCTGTGTTCTAGTTTGTGCCTGTTGCCTCTTGTCCTGTTGCTGGGCACCACTGAAAAGTCTGGCCCCATCCTCTTGACACCCGCCCTTTAGATATTGATAAGCATTGATGAGATCCCCTCTCTCTTGTCTTCTCCAGGCTGAACAGACAGAGGTCTCTCAGCCTTTCCTCACAAGAGAGATGCTCCAATCCCTGTGTCTTCACTGCCTGGCTTACTACTGAGATGGTGATGAGGTATGGAATATCTGAAAAAACAAAGCCTAATCTTCCTTGTGAAATCATAGGAAACCCTCTTTTTTACCCGAAGTAAGGAGCGTAAGGCTCAAGCAGAAAGGATTTTGAAATGAACTGTGACTCTTCTGTCTAAACAAACAATGTATCTGTCATGTGAAGGCTTTCCATTCAGACCCTTGTAGATGCTGGAAGGGCTGGACAATTGATGACTGATGAATGATGGTAAGAAAGCGCTTTAATGATGGTGAGAAAGCACTCTCTGTTTTATATTCATCTCCTTTCTGTGGGAGACAGCAGGGCAAGTCACCCCATGGGAGAGGGTGCTGGCTGGAGATGCAGAGGAGAGGGGTGAGCAGTGCTCAGTCGAGGTATGTCTGCCGGTGGCACAAGTGCTGGGCAGGGTGTCAGTGTCAGCCTATACCCAGCCACTTTCCTTGGTTATTTCCTATTTAACAGCCCACGGAGAGGAGTGTGGGGCTGCGCCAGCCCCCGAGAAAGGCAGTGCCACTTCCCACAGACACGCAGGGTCTGGGCTGAGCGAGTGCAGGGACAGTGCTCGGGGCTACAGGGAGTGAAGGCAGCCATGGGCAGGTCTTCCCTTCTTCTCCTTCTCCACCGGCAAAGCATGATGTAGGAGCAGAGACCTCAGCTGCTGTGGGCTCAGTGTTTTCCCCCGAGGATAAACATGGCCCACTGCCTGCGGTACCCCCGTTGTCTCAGCAACAGCCCCAGGAAGAGGGGTGGCCCCTGGTTATCTCAGCCCACAGGCCTGCCAGACAGAGCTGTGCCTCCTTGCTTCATGCTTTTGTTGTGTTCATCTCCCTTGTTTTGAAACCATAATGGCAGGAATCTTGATTCAATTTCAGTGACATCTTGGATTCTCAAGCCAGGTGGTCAGGATCATTGAGTAACACTTCATAGGTTAGCTCTTGAGCCTTGCTTCAGTGTATAAATATTAATTAACTAAATAGCCTTGCAGAAGAGGTTCATTAGCCTATGCTTTATGACTAATGAAAATCCTGATTTTTTAAAAATGCAAATATTTCAGTTATTTCACTGGGCAGGGAGAGGTGGAAAGGAATTTACTGGAGAGTGAAGCAAGACTTGTGAAAACACAGTTCTAGATTTTGGAAGCTCCTGCCACCAAAATGGGGTTTCTTTTTCAAGGAGAGAGGATTTTCTTGGTAGGAAGGGAGTTTCAAAACCCTGGACTCTGTAAAATTGAGAATGACTCAGAGACAAACATTAATTTATCTTGGCACTTAATAATTTGATTCAGCAAAGTGCTGGGACAGCACTGATGTTTTCAGCTGCCATTAGGGCTTTCATGGCTTTCCAAACTCCGTTCCAGGAGCTTCCTGTGGCAAATGTTTCCACCGTGAGTAATGACCATCCACAGCACCCATGTACCAAAGGGAGGAGGAATAAAACCAAAGAGATTTGGGCTTCAAAGCCCCCATCTATCATTTCATGCAAAAGCTGAAACAAGCATGTTTCTTGGCAGCTATTAGAAAGGAGAAAGATTCCCTTACTCACTTTCTAATAGAGTCCACCTGGTTCATACCCATCACTGCTCTGGTGGTTTGAAGCTACACACATTTTTTGGCCCAAATTAATAAAAAGTTTAGACTTTGCTCTTTTATTTCCAGTCTTTTGAACAGAATCCCATCTGCAGAAGTCTTTGCTGCCCATCATTCTCCTCTGTGCCTTCATCAGGGGATAGCTGGCCCACAAAATCATTGTCGGCAGGCAGAAACTTTGGAGTCAGAAGTAAAAAGCAATGGAGGAACTGATTCTGATTCTCCATTCTTGATCTCCAAATGGTCAAATACACTTATCCAAACATGTGAACAGAATCTAAAATAAGAGGACATCAAAATAGCAGTGCTTTGAATTAACTTTGGAATAAAACACTGAAAATGCTTGATGCTGAGAAGAACAGATCCTACTGCTCTGGAAATGATAAAAGGACTGACCTAAAAAGTTTGGGTTTGCTTTTAGTTGCAGGGCCGGTGTGCATTAGAGGAATGCTGGCAGAGAAAAGAAAATCTGACACCCTCCCTACCTCTTTACTGTGTCTTTGCACACCGAGCATCACCCTTCCAGCGTTTGCTAGCTGAGCTCAAGCACAGCCGCAGTTACCTTTCCCCTGCTGGTCTCTGGCGGCAGGATTTGCCTCTATCCAGTAATCAACAGTTTAAGATGAAGTCAAGCACATGGATCTGTTTATGTCAGATAATGAGATATCAGCTAAAACGCAGTAACTGCTGGGTGAAAGTCACTTCCCACCTTCTCTGCAAGCAAAAACTCTGCTCTGTGAGAAAGGGTACTCTTATTACTGTGTTATTTCATATTGATATTGGGAAACTGGCTTATTAGTGAGGTTATTACGTAAAACTGCAGGCTGGTATTTCAAGAGGCAACAAAACAAAATGATTAAAATAAAAAAAAAAATAATAAAAGCCTGCTGTGGCCGAGGCAGGATTCTATCTGTAATTAAACATTTACAGTTCCTTCACTTAGAAATAATTCTGTTTGCAGTGATAACTCCTCCACACCAGACACAGAGATAATCTGCACCTGCTATTTCTCAAGCGGTCTCCACTGAGCCATACTCTGCGTGGCTGCAGGGAGAAAATGGCTTTGAAGCCTTTTCCCGCCTCCGTGCTGACTGCTGCAAACCCACAGGAACAAGTGAGGTATTTTCATTGAAGGCTTCTGCGATCTGCTCCCTGTTTCTGCAGGAGTTTTGGTCAGTCATACAGATTCAAGCAAAACACACCGCCATCCTCCCTGAGGGAGCCTGCAGAGATGGACTACCAAGGGGAAGGCAGGTTCATGGGGCTTTCCAAGTGTTGCGCACCCAGAAGGGATTTACACTCACAGTCTGTGCAACATCTTCTCCATGGTTGAGCATTTTCTTCTCCTGCAACCTGCTGCCACGGAGCTCTGTGGACGGAGATGGTGCAGTGAGTGCTTTGGGCAGTGTGTTTTGTGACAGCCAAGCTGTGTGTAGTGTTTAGTTACAGCAGTTACCGGAGGTATGTAGCAACCATGTGTGTTTTGTAGGTGTTTTCCTCACTGGTTATAGGAAGCTGTCGCCAACATAGGAGGAGAATGGGGCAGATTCAACTCCATTACATGGCTTCTGCCCTCGCCCAAAGCAGATGAGTCTCCAGAAGGGTCTGGATTCTCCCTAACTTTGACTTTTCCATCAACCGGGAAATCCTCTTGCCTTGCTTGACATTGGCATTTTCTTTCAAATATAATATGAGAGCTGGGGCTGAGGTCCTGCCTCTCTGCCACCCTCCACCACCCCTTGGGTCCTCATGGTTTGCTTAGGGAGGTACACTGTAGTGATGTGCTCCAGCAGACCTGGACTGCTACCTCATTTCTCCACTTTTTACAGCCTAAAAAGCACCTTTCCCACCCCCATGTGCCTGAACTAAGGGATCCCCTAAATGAAAGGAGCAGCAGTGGGCAGAAATTTGGGCCTGAGCTCCCCGCTACCAGCAGAGCCGCAGTCCGGGTGATCCTCCAAAACACAGCTCAGCCTTCGCCAGCTTGTCTGCACAAACTCTTGCTCCAGTGTACTCACTGGAGACACAGACCCCTTCACTCCGTCAATGCCATTTTCAAGGGTCCGTGACAAACTGCCTGGATCAGGCTGTTGACAGTTCCAGACGGGATAGCCAGGTGGTTTATCCACGTTTCTTTCAAACTTGCAGAAATAGATTTCACAGTGGTGATAGTGCTCCGGTGGTGGAACAAATAATGCAGCATGATAAGCTTTTTCCAGTCTGCAGTGCATCAATTATCCGTCTCTAATTGAAGAGCCAGAGCACAGCGACTTCCAAGAAAGCAGGGTGGGGAGAGAACAGACACGGTGCCAATAAAATAGCCGTGGTCAACATTTTTGTCAGGGTTGGATATCCTGGTTTGGATTAAACAAGGTCTAACCTGAATCTTTGGCTCCATCTTAATTCACCTTTTTTTCCTCGAGTTTCAAAATGTTTAAATTTATTACTTGAAATATGGTCTTCTCTGCAATTCCTCTGTTCTGGCCAGGACCAAAAGTGTAACGGCTAAAATACCACAGAAACAACTGCTCATTATTTTATACACCCAACAAGCAATAAAGAACATCTTGTGAGAGAAATCCTGTTCTGACTGCATCCCCAGCTCAAGCTTTGCACGTGCAGGAGATGTGTGTAGTTCAGAGAAGGTGTGCTAGTTTTGGGTGAGAAGCCGAGACATGGTTTCAGGCCCACCAATACCCAAGACTGTCCTTCTGCCCTGCACCATGAAAAGCATGAAGACAAAATGCTCTCAGTGTGCTCTCATATCCAGGAGAGTTCAAGAATGAGCTGTAGAACATTTGTCTGGGGACTGAAAGCAGAAATCCAGAATTTACATGACCTGATGTCACATAAATCATTTTTAAGGGCCCAGCTTTAATAGAGTTTCTCAGATTCCTAAGAGCTATCAAAGACGTTAAGTCTTCAGGAAAGCATGCCATCAAGTGAAAAACAGGGCTTATATACATGGTTGAACTCTCCCAGGAGTTCTCCCCACCCTACTCAGGCACTGGATGAAAATGAACTGCGTCTGATCCATAATCTCTTAACCCAGTAAGATCTGGTTACTGGGATAGCCCTTGACTGTTCATATCGGATTATTAAAGTCTTGTTTTATGCATGTATTGAGATGCCATTGATCAAGAGTGGGGCTTTTAGAAAAAAAGCTGCACTATAATTTAGGATTACAACTTTCTGGTGAGCTCCACAGAGATCATTAGGAGAAAGGTCCAAGTGTGCTTGCTGGGAACGCACTGTGTCCAGGCTCCTGGCAAAATGGGAAAACTTGTGTCACCATGCTTGGTATTCAAAGGTCATGAAACAGATAAAATAAATCACGCTGTGGTAAGAGGAGGGGTGTCCATCACCATCTGATTTTGATAAATTACCAGCATCTCCTACCAACAATGCATACCCTGAACAAGCCAGCTTGCAAGGACCTCTAGAAAGCAGCTCTATAAAGAGGGAAAATGGTTGGGCTTATCAGAACCCAGGCCAACTGAGCATATAAAGCCAGCAGCTGCGGTGTGCTGCAGGCCTAGCTTTTTACTTCCCTTTGTAAAAGATTTCTGATAAATACCCCATCCACAGGCATCTGTTTACCCCAGAAGAGGCAGAAAATGGATAGACTGAACAGAATCGAGAGGGACATCTGGCACATTCACTTTCATTCATTGCCTGCCTGTTTGAGCTAAAAATATTTTTAAAAATATATGCTGTAATAATAACTGGGAAAAAGCCACATGGATTGGAGACCAGTAACCTCTCTTACACAGCTGGCAGCCCTTGCTGGGTAAAGGCCCAGCCAGCTAGCGCCGTTTATGACAGAAAAGAATGAGCTTCCTCTGAGGAAAAGCTGTGTTTGTCCTCCTAATTTGGTTTCTAAATATTTGCTTTCACAGGGAGAAGAAAAAAAAGTTTGAAAAGGAAATTATATCACCATGGTGGTTCTTTTATGGCGTTTGCAAAAGATTATGGCTTTATACACTTGAGGAATTCCTTATTCATCCATAGGAAAGGATGGATGTTCCTACAATGCTCCACATGCTTACAGACTATTCCTAGACCTGTTACCAACCACATCCAGGCCTTCGGTCTTGAGACTGTCAGCAATGACTCCTTCTGGTTGAAGGGACGGCTTTTGCAGGACTTCCAGGAGTGTGTCCAGTTTTTGGCCATCACATTTGTCACCAAATGTTCATCCCCTTGTGACAGCCCTTGGGCTGATTCAGAGTGAGTGAAGTGGAAATAAAAGCAAGCTAGACCTAAATGCTTTGGCTGGACACCTCAGTTCTCTAGCAGCGCTATAGGCATACCTCCTTCTCCTACAGTTTCAAGCGTCCATGCTACATGAAGTTTTCACTCTATCAAAGACAAAAGAGCAGTCTTTCAGCTCCAGGGCTCTGTGCTGCAATTAAGGACCTGAGCAACCTATTTATGGCTATATATCAAGTGAGTGATGTTGTAATCTGCCCAATCTATCAGTATAGTCTCTTCAGGAGACAGAGGAGGTAGGAATAGGAGCTGTACAGAGCTGGGGGTGCCTCTGAGAGCTACGATATTATTTCAATAATAATATCAAAATATATATTGATATATATGCAGGCCAGGCACAGTGAGGCAGTGTCTCCAGCCCATGGTGTGCTGCCCTGGAGGAAAGATGCATCATGTGAGTCAAGTTCCATGAGCAGAACCACACACACTGGCAAGATGAATAAAATGTTCTGTCATGGTGTAAACCAAATACAGACTGCGGTTTTTTTTTTAAAAAATAAGTAGGAAAGAAATGCTACCTAATGTTTCTGCCCTTTAGGCCTGCAAACGCTGAAGGATTTCCTCGAATTCTTTCTGCTAGCAGCACTGGAGTAGTGTCTTGCCACTTTCTTGGTAAGGCTGATGCTCTGGGATAACCCAAAATGGGTTGGAATAGCCTTTTTGGTGGTGGCCCAGCCGCAGACAGTGATGTTTCTATCTGAGATGGCCATAGAGTAGTAGGATCATGGATAATTCCTTCACAAAGCACTTCTGTCTTTCCTTGAGCTTTCATAGGTGGGGAAAGCTGTGAAATCCTTTGAACTGGACAATTTCTCACACTCTGCTTCCATCCCTCTTTCCCTGTCTGGCTTATTGATTTTGACAAGGGTTAGCTTGTTACTGCTTGTAGTCTGCAGTGATGTGATCCACACAGTGCCAGTTACTCCACTAATTACTCTGTACCCTGCCACCGAGGACGGTGGGATGCCTTGCTTTGCTCTTCCCGTGTACAGATCCTGCAGGAGTTTTGTCCACAAAAAGGATGGCTAAAAAGGGCTTCTTTTTCTATGACATGAAACTAAAAGTCACACCAGCAGCTGAGGGCCTTGTATAAGCAATTTATACTCTACAATGCGATGTAAGTTGCACACACAAAATGTACTCAGAGGCAGGGCAGTGAGAGGCTTTCTGAGCTGCCCCATCACCTGTTTCACATGACACTGACCCTATCAAAGGTGCGGGCTTAGGTACATGTCCTGAAGTTTTATTTTGGGATACTGACTCCAAATAATAAGTAAAAAATATTAGACTCATTTAAAAAGTGGATGGCCACTGAGCTAGTATCTTTGCTATCATCTCATGCCAGAATGTTCAGTTTCAAAACCACCTCCCCTGTCAGCCTGTAATTGCTGTGTTATGGCCACCCACCACACTGCTATGTCTATTTACTTTGTTAGAAACATGTTAAGGAAAGATATGTTGCTTTTCATTTTTAATATGCTTTCTGGAAAGAAAACATTTCTTTCTACAAACCTTACCAAGGAAAAACTGACAGAGATAAGGCTTGTTTCCTAAATCAATTACCCCTTAGGTGTATAAATTAATTTAGTTTCTTGTTGACTCATTACTGTTTCTATTTAGAAGAAAAAATGGCTTTAATATTATTTTCTTTAGAGAAGTCCATCATCTTGGCAGCTTTGGCAATTCAAAGCTAACAAGTGCAGAAGTCTGGATGGGTTCATAGGAGGTGTAATTTTTTCATATAGAGCTCAGGTTCATTTGGGCTCCCTAGTTTAAGAGGGACAGGGAACTGCTGCAGAGAGTCCAGCAAAGTGTAACCAAGATGATTGAGGGATTGGAGCATCTCCCTTATGAGGAAAGGCTGAGAGAGCTGGGACTCTTTAGCCTGGAGAAGAGAAGGCTGAGGGGAGACCTTATTACTACTTACAAATATCTAAAGGGTGGGTTGAAGGAGGATGGAGCCACACTCTTCTCAGTGGTTCCCAGTGACAGGATGAGGGGCAATGGGCACAAGTTGGAACATAGGAAGTTCCGTTCCAACACACGAAAAAACTTCTTTACGGTTCGGGTGACAGAGCAGTGGCACAGGCTGCCCAGGGAGGGTGTGGAGTCCCCTTCTCTGGAGATCTTCAAGACCCACCTGGATGCAGTCCTGAGTAATGTGCTCTGGGCAATCCTGCTTTAGCAGGGGAGTTGGACTAGATGATCTCGTGAGGTCCCTTCCAACTCTGAAAATTCTGTGATTCTGTGATTTAGCCAACACAGGCTTTGGAAAGAAATAAAGATACCTTATTTCTCTCACACATCTTTAGAAAAGCCTTAGCAACCTCAGGACACAGAAGCTGCTAAAGCAGACATTATATTTACTGATCTGATTTTAATGTTGCTCATTCGTTTATAAGAAAAACAGATGGACATTGAATGATGGCCAAGAGATCTTCTGCAATGGGACACACTTGGCTCAACAAGTTTCCCCCTGCACCTGTAATTTCTGTTAACCTCATCAGTAGTATCAAATTCAGTTTCTGGTGGGAAAGAAACCTAAGTATTATTATGAAAGGCTCAGCCACAGGATTGTTAGCAAACCTGTGAGCAGAGACACTCCCGACGCACAAGGCAGCAAGCCCAGCCTGCACCTCCACCCTTGGGCTGAGTTATAAGGACCGCATGTAGGAAAAGCAATGCTGCCATTGCAATCAGCACCTTTATTTTGCAGCACCCTGTGGCCAGCCGTAGGCATGGGTGAAGCAGGCAGCTGCCAGGCTGCAGCCGGAAAGATGGCAGCAGTGTCACAGAGATGTGCAAGAGAGAGAAACTCTGCACCGTGTGGCAGCCTTTGGCCAAGGTCACACCTCTCCTTCCCCACTGCTGAGGGAGGGCTGGGGCAAATCTTCGTTTTGCGCCCTCTCCCCAGGCAGCAGCTTTCACCTCCTCTTACATACTTAGTTTCACCTGTCTGCTGATAAAATTGATGCAGACTAGCCATAGATGCTCCTTTTAAGGTTTTGTTTGTTTGTTTGTTTGTTTTTCCAGAGAAATACTGTGCTTCTCAAGGTGCCTCTGAAAAATGAAATTAAATCCTTTAAGGTAACTTCTGAAAGTCTTCAGAATGGTATCGTTACCATGTGCTTCTGCTGATGAGATTTTCTGCTGTTGGTCCTTACCCCATTTTCCCCTGCCTCCTGAAACATACCACGCTGCACAGGTTACCTGTGTCCCAGACAATAGGCAAGCATGTCTTTTCCTGAAAACCAGGAAAAATCGATCCCCACTGGCAGAAGTATGCCAGGAGGTTATGCAGGTAGAGCAAAGATGAGCCACAGAGACAGAAGCTAAAGGTGTCCACCCAACCTGGTAGGGGAGAAGCGCTTGTGCAACTCAGAAACACAGATTTACCATTCTATAGCAGTGTATGTGGCTGGAGCTGGGAGGGTCTGAAGTGACCTGCTAAAATTTTAAGTCTAGTTGACCACAACCACTTTGCTAGGGTCACAGCTTCTGTCAAATAGGGTTTGCACAGCTCTCCCAGACCCTTGCAGCACAGCAACCATAGAGGAAAGGGACCTCATCTGCCTCCTTCCTAGTTGCATGCCTGAACCGAGTCCTCAGTGTGTGCAATGTCAGCCTGAGACTGCCCATCGCATGTCCAAATGTAATTTATAACATGCTTTTCTGCCTGGCTTGGTCTGGGGTGTTGCTGTAGATTCATTTTTGCATCCAAACTGAGGTTTGCACCCTGCAGGAACCTGAAGTGTGACATGGGGTCCTGCTATGATGGCCACCACAAAGGGGAAATGTTTGCTTTTGGGGAGGGGAAACCCCAAAAGGACCAGAATTTCTAGTGGTCTGACCTTACTTTACTATCAAAGCAAGTAGGATGCTACACTTGCAGCGAGCAGAGCAGCAGGAGCTGCCACCAGATCAGTCCTCCATAGCACTGCCAAGTGTGGACCCCCTGCAGTGGAGTGACGCACTGGGGACAGTGGAGGGAGGGAAGGGAGAGTGAAAAAGGGGAAAGGAACATTTCAGCTGAGGGCAGACTGAGCTATCTAAACCACTCATTTCTGGTGTAAGTTCCATCAACAGAGAGAGGAGGCAGCCCAGCTTGTCTCCATGCCCAGAGCACATAGCGTGCGTGCAGCTTGCTGACGAAGGAGACGGATTCTGCCCCGGTGCCACACATCCCTTTTAATTGAGGAAAAACTGGAACTGAACCTGGCGTCAGACAGGGCAATGGGATCTGCAGGAGGACGTCGCCGGGGGAGCCACTCGCGCCAGCTGGAGCGTCCTGCTGGCGAGCACTGCAGGCAGCTGCCGGGCAGCTGCTCTCCCTGCGCCGGCTCCACGGTGCATCTGAGCAGTGGGTGTGGATGAGTTATGTCCAGTATCCTCCTGATCATCCTTCCTTTCTAGCTTGAAAGAAGCTGGCTGGAGCAAAAGCTACAATGCTGTACGCCTATTCATGGCAGTGGGATTAATAATAATACCGGGGAGGGATCGAATGTATTGAAGTTAGGGACAAACTCAGGTTTGATAGCATGGGAACAGAATGTTGCTTCTGGATGAGCTACCTGGTACTCTGGAGTGCCTTCCAAACATCAGACTGCATGTGTTTGAAGGAATGGGATCAGGGGAGTGACACATTTATCTGCTGAATAACCCTCATTCCACCCCTGAAGGGCAGAAAAGTAGCATTCAGATTCAGAAACTTTACATGAAGCCTCTAATTCATATCTTGTCTGTCAGAGCTCCATAGTCAGTCCCCTGTAAACATAGCAAGAGCAGTTCTTGCCATTCATCCACCCGCACATCCATCCACCCATGGCTTTAATATATTAATTCAGACATCCATGTTGAAAGCTGTAGGTAAAGTGTCTTGCTCATGGTTCATGCTGTGGCTCTCATGGATTTGGATTTTATCTCTTCTTCATACATTAAAATTAAGAACAGGGTCTACATCCAGCAAGGACGTAGGTTTTATATGACTGTCTCCATTGCTTTGTGATACAGGTCACAGTCATTCCTGTGGAAGCTGGACAGCCTTTGAACATTTACAGACCATTGCTGGTTTACACATTGGTCTAAGCCCTGGTGTGAAATAGGGCTGGAAAAATCACTGCAAAACTTACTTGTCTTGTTCTACTCCCACAAGCCAAATGCTCACAGTTTAATGCAAGTTCACAGACCTGAACACCAACTTTTAGTCAAAATTTCATGGAATCACGGAATTCTCAGAGTTGGAAGGGGCCTCTAGAGATCATCTAGTCCAACTCCCCTGCTAAAGCAGGATTGCCCAGAGCACATTACTCAGGACTGCATCCAGGCGGGTCTTGAGAATCTGTAGAGAAGGGGACTCCACAGCCTCCCTGGGCAGCCTGTGCCACTGCTCTGTCACTCGAACCGTAAGGATTGTATTTGAACGGAACTTGCTATGTTCCAACTTGTGCTCATTGCCCCTCATCCTGTCACTGGGAACCACCGAAAAGAGTCTGGCTCCATCCTCTTTCAACCCACCCTTTAGATACTTCTAAGTAGTAATAAGGTCTCCCCTCAGCCTTCTCTTCTCCAGGCTAAAGAGTCCCAGCTCTCTCAGCCTTTCCTCATAAGCTCCAATCCCTCAATCATCTTTGTTGCCCTGTGTTGGACTCTCTCCCTTAGTTCCCTGTCCCTCTTGAACTGGGGAGCCCCGAACTGGACACAGTATTCCAGTTGTGGCCTCACCAGCACAGAGTGGAGGTGGAGAATGACCTCCCTCAACCTACTGGTCACACTTGTCCCTATGCAGCCCAGGATTCCATTGGCCTTCCTGGCAACAAGGACACACTGCTGGCTCATGCATAATTTACTGTCTACCAGGACCTCCAGATCCTTCTCCTCAGAACTACTTCCCAGCAGGTCCCCCCCCAACCTATACTGGTGCCTAGCATTCTTCCTCCCCCGGTGCAGAACCCTGCACTTGCTTATGTTGAACCTCATTAGGTTCTTCTCTGCCCAGGTCTCCAGCCTGTCCAGGTCATTCTGGATGGCAGTGCAGCCCTCTGCAGTGTCAGCCACCCCTCCTAGTTTGGTATCATCAGTGAACTTGCTGAGGATACACTCTGTCCCCTCATCCAGGTCATTGATGAATATATTGAACAAGATTGGACTGATTATTGACCCCTGGAGGACACCACTGGTTACAGGCCTCCAACTTGACACTGCTCTGTTAATCACAATGCTCTGAATCCTGTCACGCAGCCAGCTCTCAGTCCACCTCACTGTCTCCTCATCCAGACCCACACTTCCTCAGCTTCCTAATGAGGATTTTATAGGAGACAGTGTCAACAGCCTTGCTGAAGTCAAGGTAGATGACATCTACGGCTCTCCCCTCATCCAGCCAACCAGTTATAATGTCATAGAAGGCTATCAGATTGGTCAAGCATGATTTACCCTTGGTAAATCCATGTTGACCACTTCCAATAACTTCCTGTTCTTCAACGTGTTGGAGATGACAAATAGAACGAGTTTCTCCATTACATTCCCAGGGACAGAGGTGAGACTAACTGGCCTGTAGTTCCCTGGGTCCTCCTTCTTGCCTTTTTTGAAGACTGGAGTGATGTCAGCCTTCTTCCAGTCCTCAGGGACCTCTCCTGTTCCCCATGACCTTTCAAAGACGATGGAGAGTGGTCTAGCAACAACATCTGCCAGCTCTCTCAGCACTCGCGGGTTCATCCCATCAGGACTTGTGGATGTCCAGCTTGGCCAAGTGGTCTCTGACCCGGTCCTCCTCAACTGAGGGAAAATCCTCCGCTCTCCAGACCCCCCTTGCCTCCAGGGTCTGGGATTCATGAAGGACAGCTTTAGCAGTGAAGACCAAAGAAAAGAAGGCATTCAGTAACTCTGCCTTCTCTTTGTCTTCCACCACAAGAGCACCCGTCTCATTCATCAGTGGGCCTACATTTTCACTAGTCTTCCTTTTTCTATTGATATACTGAAGGAACCTCTTCTTGTTATCTTTAACCACAGTGGCCAAGCTGAGTTCTGCTTGAGCTTTAGCCCTTCTCATTTCCCCCCTGCATAGCTTCACTACATCTTGGTATTCCTCATACCAACTCCCTTTTCCAAAGAATGTAAACTTTCCTTTTGTGCCTGAGGTCCAGCCAAAGCTCTCTATTTAGCCAGGCTAGTCTTCTTCCTCATTGGCTTGTTTTTTGGGACATGGGGATGGCCTTCTGCTGTGCTTTTAAGAGTTCTTGCTTGAAGTATGACCAGCCTTCCTGAGCACCTTTGCCCTTCAGGATCGCCTCCCAAAGGACACGCTCGACCATGCTCCTAAACAGGCTAAAGTCTGCCCTTCAGAAGTCCAAGGTGGCAGTTCTGCTGGC
>NW_009646931.1:3372829-3425745 GCF_000708025.1 Charadrius vociferus | reverse complement strand
TTGCCAGCATGCCTGGTTTCCTGTAGATCAACCCAATAATTAACTCATTTATAGCTTTGTGATGAAAAACATGCAAAACTCAAGCAGACCGAAGTACTTGTCTCTCTCACACAGATGCAGATAGCAGAGTCCCCTCCTGTGACCAGGGAAATGTAAATGGCTTTTGATATAAGAGAGAGCCCATGAGTGCACAAGGCCTTGGTGGAATGATACCTGCAGCGTAGTGAAGCAGGTGATGGTTGTGGCAGTGCTCCCTGCACTGGGCGCTTGGCTTTCACCACCTTCAGCTCCTACAGCCAAAGAAGGCTTCTCCTGGAATAGAAAAACTTCATTTCTGCACTGACACCTCCACCCCTTACCTGGGAAATAATGTCACACACCAGAATATCTCCAACCACTTCACCACTTAAGTGGGTAGGGAAAAATTCATTTCAATTACTGATCAATACAATTAGCACCAAGAAGTGTTTTAACATTAGGCTCACTTATGGCAAAGTTAGTTTTTCTCAGGTTTTTTAAAGACCCATTTTTGAAAAATATACCTTGTCAAAATAATGACTGAAGCCTCTCAAGTGCTAAGCAATCCTTGCCACTCAGGGTTAGCACCAAAATTCTGGTCCCAGTTTATGAAAGACCTTAAACCCGTGTTTTCATCTACCTTAACCTGGCAAAGCACTTATGTTGCTTTCCTGGCCTGGGGCTACGTCAGGAGCCCTCACTGTGTGGGCAGCAGGTAGGACGCTGGAGGGGCTCAAGAAGCTGCCGTTGCCCCCACAGGCCGGGGAGAATTTGGGTATTCGACACTAAGCCGCATCTCAGAGCTGGTTGTGAAGGTCATTCAGAAACTGCCTGCGGCCCGAAAGAGGAGGATGTGTCCGAGCAACCATGTTGGTCAGATATGCTTCTGACAGGGAACGAGCAAGTTTAGAAAACACAGAGAGATAACAAGTCTAGACGACCAAAACCATAGATGAATAGCTTGAAATTCTACTTTACATGGGAGATTTCCTCCACGTCAGGATTAATGGGACTCTGTTTGCCAGCCCTGCTGTGTTTTGACTGTGCAGAGAAAATGGGGTGTAGAAAATCCATTCTCTGGGAAATGCGAAGTAGGAACTCGCTGAGCACTCTTTATCTAAATTACCCAGACACGGCATTCCCACTTATGCCACTTCATTTCAAAGTAATATCTATAATTACTCTGGATACACACTCAAGCAACTAACTTATTTTGCTCTTGTGGAACTTGCTATGCTTTTTAGCCTCCCATATGTGCTACATGGTAGCTGCATAGTGAGTAGTACCATCTATCCTAGCAATGACTAGGGAGTTGTGCACCGTGAATATGTTGCTCTGTACTGAGCAGCCATACTGATGCTTGTGTGACAAACCATCTGCTTTTAAACTTGTGAGAAATATTGGTAAAGCACACAAGCCTAGAAATGTTTTGTTGTTTGGTTTTGTTGTTGTTTTTTTTTTAATTTAATGTTGGTGTGTATCTGAGTGGTCTACATAGAAGGTATTGACAGAGTTCATCACAAAAAAATGACTTTGAGGGATAGAGTAATGCCACTGAATAGGCTTATTTCTCTAGGTCTCACTTGAACAGAAACAGCACCATCTGTTGCTCTCTGAGCTGTCAATCACAGCAGCTTTTTCTGTGCCCACATGACGAGGAGAACTGAACCATATGCAAGAGAAATTAAATGAGAAGGAAAATGTTTATTTTCAAGGTGGGCTTAGACTGGAATAATTTAACCTGATCCATTGGACGTGCAGGGCTGAACCACAGCTGCTTTTTCATTTTACAAAAACAATGCCCAATCGATGAGGCTTTTTTAAAAACCTGGTAAAAGCAGTGCTGATTTTGCATTTCTCCAGCAGCCCTTCGGTGTAGGAATGACCCTCATAAAATTATAACCACTAGGGATGGAAAATTCTTCCTAGGTTTAGTCTGATCCCTAAATGTCAGCTCAAGTGTATTTCTCAGGATGCATCTTATCCAAGTAGCACCACCCGTTATTATTTGATTGGTTGAGGCACTGCATTTCTCCAGACTGCTTTCCCGACAGTTGCTCCCAGAAGGGTTAGATGACACCGTGCTGAAAGCCCTGCTACCAGCTGGAAGCTGTCTCACAGTAGGGCTCTCACATTGCTGCGGCTGAACCCTGATAGCAACGGTGGAAAATTTCTCTCCATTTTCCTCGGTGCAGTGTGAGGCAATATATGAAAGAGCGTCTGGGCTAAGCAGCAGACGTGGGCAAACCATGGCAGAAATCTCGACAGGGAGCTCTGGGGCTGTTACGCTTGTGTCGATCACCATTTCGCAGTACCTCCTCGGAGGTGGAGATCCTTGTCCACAGCTTGGGAGGCAATTGCTGCTGTTTGTCTAGGTTTTGTAATTCTCCCTTAGGTGTGAGACCTTCCTCTGGGGAGTCCAGATGGTGCCAATAGCTGGAGACAAGGTGAGCTGCGCAAGCTCTGCACACTCCAGGTCTGAGAGAAAGGACATCTTATTTCAGCTGGTCCACTGTAAAGAGGGTCTTACAGTCTAAGTTAATCAGAAAAAAACATTTGGCAGTTATAATCTTCAGGTTTTATTGTTATTTGCCTGGCAAGGAATGTGCAAGCAGTGGAGTAATGTTATTGCTAATGTTCTGGCTGTCGACGTCTGCAGGGCAGAGCAGCAACGCTTAGGAGGTCGCTCAGGGTAAAAGTGCTGCATCGGTCCTGTTCTCCCCAGTGCCCAACCTTTGTGCTTAGTGACACAGATGACAGGTCCCTGTCACAGATCAGAGGAGAGCTACTGCGACCTGCACACCGCCCCCCATCCCCTGCAGCCCTTGCCTATTGCCTTGCACAGGCTGAGAGCCAATAATTTCCTTTGTCTGAATTTTGAAAATGAGGTGAGGAAAACAAATTACTCTGTTCTGAGCGATCGAAGGAGGGTGCTGAACGAGTCAGAGGAGACCGGTGGCTGCTGTTCTCCTTTACTTCAAAGTTGTGTTTGGAAAATTGGACATGGGCGTTATGGTCGAGATACCTTAAAGGTGCCTGATGGAAAATGTGGTTTCTTCCCCTCCCCTGCTTTTCCCTGCACTCAAGTGTTTGGTTTCTTTATATAAAATATCAGATGAAAACTGGCATTTGTTTCACATCAAGTCCCAGTTTTCACTTCAAGTTTTAAAATGTGAAGAAAGAGAAGAAAAATGGCTTGCTTTTTGCTCTTTTGGAATGGTTTCTCTTGTCATCCCACTGAAAAAGAGAGACAGTATTAAAAAAGAGGGGGAAAGTGGAGATTTAAAAAAGCAGGAACAGAGTAAACTAAAGAGCACAGTGAAACAAAAAAAATCTTTTTTTGTTCTTTAGCTGTTTTTCAGAACTACACTAGGTTACTTAATTTGCTCTTTTCATGCTGAGATTTTTGTGAAAAATCAAAGCTATTTTACAAAAGGTTTCAACATCAATTACATTAAAGACTTTGATGGAAAAATATTTGTCAAAACTGTTTGAGGATTTCTTTCCGTGCAGACAGAACATGCAGGAGCTGTCTGAAATTGGCAATAACTATGGCAATAACTATTCAAACCATCCATACTACTTGATGAGCACAGGCTAGCATAAGAAGCTGGAGGTGGGTACATTTTCTAGCCACTTGCATTAAACTCAGTGGTGAAAGTTGAGGAATTTATCAACCTCTCCGACTGTGCTTTCCTTCCCTTATCAGACCTCTTTGTGCATGAATTATGCTCTGTGGCAAGGCCCGATGCAGATGGGCCTTCCCCTCATTCACACTGGCCACTGCAGCGCACAGGGCACAGCCTCAGCTGAGTAACGCTCTCCTAACTTATCCCCACCAAGATCAGGGAAGCAGCTACTGCTGGAGGAAGAAATAGTAAATGCAAAGTTAGGATATCACTGAACTCCTGTCAAACATGCATAACAGAGGAGCGCTGGTGCTTCCTCTGTCAGATCTGGGAAACTGCAGAAAGTAAATATACACTTTTGTCCATTCTGGGGTTTATGGTCAGCTAAAATAAAGGGAATAGCTCAGAGAAAGACAAAAAGGTTACAAAGAAATCCTCCAGTCTCCAGTGGCGTGGCATCAGCTCCACACTATGGGAGGCTACAGCTGGAGATGCTCTGCCATGGCTGGAAACATCTATTGAAGAACAAATTCAAGCGAGACTGACCAGCAGAAGGAGGCACCAGACTGGGGAAGAGCACAGGAAGCTCCGTGTAGGCACCCTGGGTGCAACAAGGTAGTGTTGAGATCAGAATAATTTCTCACCAGCAAGGCCACTAAGGTGGAATCCTACGTGCTGAATAAAGCAGAGATCACATCACTGCCAGGGAGAGCACTTCTGAGTGCATACACTGGCAGAAACACCCGGGTAATATTGTATATGTAGGAGGCAGAAGATTGCAAAAACCTGAGTGCAACACCCCATCACACAGGCGCCTTTCAGCTTTGGGTACCATGTGACACTTGCATAACCCCAAAGAAACCCATTATTTTAACTGAGTGTGGTAACAGCTGAACTTTTCCTTGTTTTGGTCTGAACACAGGAGCCTGAAGAGCAGCAGTAGGCAGGCCTCAACACCTCCACCCCGCTTCAACACAACCAGGGCTTGCTGGCAAGCATGGCACACCTCAGGGACCTGCCACCATGTACTCAGGATCTTCTGAGCCAAGGGTGAGGAGTGGGGGAAAGAGCAGTCTGAGGAAAGCTTCCACCTTTGTGTCTGGTTTCTTTCTTTGGGCACTCTTTGCAGTTTGCCTGGTGATAGTCATGCCAGCCTTCTCTCTGCCATTTACCTTCCACTTTGCCCAGCCCTGTGGGAAATGCTGTTTAGATCCCACAGAAGAAATCTGTTTCAAAATAACCCTCAAAGCAAAGAAACAAAGGTGGATGGCGAGTTGTTTGATCGCTTGTAGCTGTCAGGACACTTATCAGCACTGTTCTGCTTGTTTCCAAGTCTTTTTCTACACAATATGAGCCAACACCCCTTACTCTCCCATCACGCAGCACTATTCACCTCCACATCAGTATAGCTTCCAGCAAGAGAAACCATAACCTAGCTTCAAGGAGTCCCACAGAGACCAGCCACATCTGCAGATAAACCTGAGCCAACCTTGTTCCTCTTGCCAGCTAGGGCAGCTCCAGTCATCCTGCCCAAATATTACGATCTCAAACTCCAGCACCGCTCTCCAAAGCACCTGTATCTCTGAAAATATCTAGGATGGCTGCTGATGGAGAGACATCTGTCATGCTAGTCCAAGCACCATCCTTTTCAGTACTTAAATTTGGATGCACACACTTCACCATGTACATGCAGGGCTAACATTTTCTTTATGTCCTGAAAAGAAATATAAAAATGGTTCTACAAAGTGATAGAAATACCTTCTTAGGGGGAAAAAAAAATATATTGTTGAGTTTCATGTTCAAGTGTTTTCTTGTACCGTGGATTCCAGGCCACTGGCTGCTTGATTCTTACATGTATGTTCTATGTCCTGGTGTGATGAAACATACAGTTTCATACCAAAGTCAAAGGCCTTCATGCAAACAAACAAACAAACAAAAGGAGTAATACTCAAACTGATGGCACTGCAGTGCCTGAAGTAGTATAGGAAGGAACCAAGAGCAAAATTTGGCAGAAAGAAGTTGTCTGCAAGTTTATGTCTGCTATATTTTTGGTTCTTTGATGTCATATACTTTTCATGCTACAGCAGCCTTTCATCCACACTCCTGAGGGGAAGGTTAATTGTTAACAAGAGCTGTTCTTCACCTCATGTGTCTCTGTGATGACACAAAGGCACTTCCCCAACAGCTTTCACACACAATCACAGCAGAAAATCAGTGTCAAAAGGGTTTGATGCAATAGTCTTGAGAAGTAGTCTTGAAGAATGGCTGGTGAAAAACCATCTCTCTCCCTGCAGCAGTCTGGGCGCTGCAGGTAACCACTGTGCTAGTTCAAACTAACCTTTGGACCTCTGCAAGACCCATTTCAACCAGCTGTTAACACAGTAATTCTCAACAGCTGTCTCAACAGCAGAGACAAGCTCAGGAGGAGCTACGAGCCCATGGAGCAGCTCCATGAAAGAGTGCTAAACATCTCAGTGCCACGGTCAAGAAATACAACGTACAACATAGAAGATTTTGGTGCTACCCTCATAGTGAAATATAGACAGGGACTGGGATTCACATGACTTAGGCTGGCTGAGAGCACCGCCGATGTCTATCCTATGGATAGACATACATCCATATAGACAAACACTTTAGGCTTATGCATGCAGCCCAGCTTTTTAGATAAAGTTCTTACCTCCAGGCTCAGCTCTGTGCTTCTGTTTTGAGAAAATAGCCCCTCACAGCTGTGAAGAGAAGCTGGAAAACATGAGTTCAATACAAGCAAGAACAAATGTGCCTTCTTCAATAGGGCTGCACTAACAACTTTGGGATACACAGAGTGGGGCAGTGAGATTGCACAGCTGTAAAAATGCTTATTTATCAGTACTAATTGTAAGCCTAATTACCTCCCAAACTGGAGCCCCACTGCAGCTGCTGCTGCTGACCTTACAAATAGGTGAGAGGCTGAGTTTTTGGTTTAAAAAACCACAAGGTTCATTTCTTCACTGAAAGCCTCTTCTACAAATCCTTCTCCTCTCTGCCGTGTCTCTCAAGTTCCCACCACAGACCTTCCTTTGCCCAGGCTCAGCTGACACGGCTGCTTCGATGGCAGTCAGGGCACATGCCAGCTGATGTTGAGTTTCTTATCAACCAACACCCCCAAGTCCTCTCCTCAGGGGAGATCCTCTCCTCAATCCATTCTCCACCCAGCATATATTTGTGCATAGGATTGCCCTGGCCCACGTGCAGGACCTTTCACTTGGCCTTGTTGAACTTCTCCAGTGCCACACATGCGCACAACAAGGGGTGAACGGCTCAGCAGGAAGTGTGACCTGCAGTTCCCAAAAAGTTGTGTGGGAACATGGAGATGCACGGCCAGAAATGCCAATGTGCAGAAGAATAAACAAGGAAACAGGAGGAGCGGCTAGGGGGGACTGGGGAAGGAGCTGTCTCAAGGGGGTTCATGTAGCAGAGGAGCCCATTGTGTAGGTAAGTATGCAGACAATTTCCGAATGCACAATATTCCCTTGATAAATCGCAACAGATTCCTTGGAGTCACGCCAGGATCTGTATAAATACGTGCGTTTCAGATGAGATGAGAAACACATGCGAGGACTGGGCAGGTTATAGCTGCCGCTGTGAAACACAGTGCCAATGGGGAATTTGGAGCCATCAGTTAAGAGTGCTCTTCTGGATATTCCAGTTGGTACTTGGAATAGGCTTATGGTATGAAAATATTGTAAAATAATGTGCTGTTCATACACAATAATTCTCAATAATACTCTGCAGTGTTTCTCCCTTGCTAGGGCAAATGCTCTAAGAAATAATGACTCCCTAGATCAGAGATCTGTAGATAAAACATACAACTATTGTATTATTAATGAGTTACATTAGTTTAGAAACCTTTTCCTGTAGTCAATTTGCGCATCACAAGATGCAGTGTTCAAAACAAGGGTCATCTCAAAATGGCAAGAATGCAGCACAAGCTTAATTGTGAATGAAGGTTATAAAAGAGCTTTTGTGCCCTGGAATCTTGATATTTTAACTTCAGTTCACGGAGATCTACTAAATGTAATGACAGTGAATCATAAGGCCTCCCTAATTAGGAGACATGAAGCGAAGACTGGCTATTTGCATATGTGTTGAAAATAATAAAAGCAAATCCATGCAAAAAGGGGGCACATGATGCCCTTCATACAAGTTAACTGCAAAAAGAAGACATCACTTTTCATATCACACGCCCAGTTTATACTCAGTGCATGTAGGTATCTTGGTTGAGTTATTAACCCATGGGTTAATCTCGTGATTAATAGGTTGTAAGTGTCAGTGTTGGGTAGGCCACGAGGGCTGCCAGGCTGGGGCATGACTTGGATTTCTGGTGGGAGAAACAAGCAGAAGATGCTGCGGTCCGTGAAAACATCTGAAACACTGTGTGTGGTGGGGCAAAGGGGTAATGTGAACACTGCACACAACAGAAAAAGGGCCAAGCAGGCCACCTTCAGGCAATGCCCATGGAAAGGGCTGGCGTTCATCTGAACTGGGAGCACTGGAGAGGTCAGCAGAGGTGAAGCAGACATCCTGGGGCTTTTGGGGAGCACCAGCTGTGCACCCAGCTCTATGGGAAGAAGAAGCTGTATGGGTGACTCATTGCTGCAAGTGCAGCAGGGAAGTTCACAAGGACATCAGCCAACAAGCCCTGCTATTGCCCAGGATGAGATGCTGTCATGCTTCAGAGATGTCTGGAGAAGAGCCTCGTCTGGGGCTTGGTCTAACCTGAGGAAAACCACCTGCAGCTCTCTCATGTGACGGCAACGTGTCCACCCACGCTCCATATCCTCTGCCAAGTATTTGAAGCTGCTCAGCCAGATACTGCTGAAGGTAAGCAGGTTTGTAGACAAACGCAATGACTTGCAGTCATGGTCCCCCCGTTTTGATTTGCAGGCTGAGCAGACATCACTCCTGGGGGACAAAATTACACTGTGGCAGGTATAAAAATGGTGATGGCAGGGCTGTTATTGTGGAGGAGATGGGAGTGCACACACTGGCTGCTGCGATCCATAATGCATGTATCGATCCTGGGTATTTGGGGCCAGATGTGTCCCATACACTCTCATCTCCGAGGAGATTCCTCCTGGGAAAGAGGCATTTATTTCTTCTTCTTGTTGGATCTGAGACATTACTGCCTGCAATTAGCTTGATTAGTGATACTTGGGTCCTTGTTTCCATTAGGAGGAAAAGCCTGACTATACGATTCAGCTATCTTTCCAGTCTACTACAGTTTATTAACATGTAACATGGCCTCAGTCCCGTGTTCCTGCAAACAGCTGGAACAAGCAGAAGGAGAAGCAACTTTGGTTGTCTCCACTGTGGCCCCCTTGTTTCATCCTGGCCAGTGCTTCAGGCCCCTCTGGCAAGGGCAGCGTTTGCTGGTGGTCAGTGACTCACACACATGACACTGTGTCGGCATGACCACACGCTCACATAGCTATTTGTCAAGGGTCTTAAGTCAAGACAAGCAAAAGCAAAAATAAAAAATTGTCTGAGCATTCTCTAAATTTGGACATGTCTGAAATTGCAGATAGGACCTCAGTTTCACAAATGCGCTGTATCTTTAGCTGCCAGATCCCTGGATACAACTATCTTTGAATTTCAGAGGGTCTTAAAGCGTGACCCAGGCTGGATTTCTGTGGCACGCAGTCCTGACAGGCAGGGACCTAAATGTGGAAAAAGGCCTGAAGGATACAGGATGGCCCCTGGCCACAGAGCAGAGGGTAAATGCAGCAAGGGACACAGTGAGGGGTGGGAAGCAGAGAACTGGAGCTGGAACTGGAGCTGTAGGAGAAAAAATGAGGATGGTGGATGGCATGGTGCATGTCTACACCAAGCAGGACCTCACCAACAAGTGAGTCGCGAGGCATGGGGGCGGTCGCTCACTGGTGTGGGAAGTTTGCTGGGGGGGCTGCGGTGGGTGGCACGGGGCATGGAGGGAGCCCACTGGACCGTGGTCCCACACGTGACCCCGCTCTGTCCCCCATCAGGAGCACGGAGCTGGACCTGCTTCAGCATGGAGAGCCTCTAGAATGGGGCAGAGATGGGAATGGGGGGCATACACGGAGGAGAGCAGTGCCACCAGCAGAGCATGACAGGGTGTCTCCACATTGGCCCTGACACAAGGCAGGGAACAGAGGGGTCACAGACATCCTAGAAATAAAAGCGGATGCTAGAGTTACTCTCCATGAGTCTGGGGGTGAACAGATGGAAGCCAAAAGAGCAGGTTATGGGCCTGACCCATGTGTAGGAGCACCCACTGCTTGTTGCCTCTCAGGGATTTTAAGCAGCTGGGGAGGAACTTGAATGTACAAGCTTAGAAGCAACCTGGCTGTGCCTGTGAAATACAACGGCCTGTGCTACATGGCTACATCATCTGAGGACTCTCGGTGGGAGCATTCCTGTTTGTCAGATTTTAAATGTTTTATGTTGCTCCAAAAGTCACATTCAGTCATGGGCGTTCATGCAAGACCTGTAGCTCTGAGACACAGATCCCACATTAGCTAGACTTTTTCTCAGGAGTGTTGCACCGGGATTTGGAGAAGACTAAATGAAATATGATGGTTGCATGAATTTGCTTATCTTCATTTACTTCTTAGAAAAAGGAAGAAGGGGAATTGCAGCATTTTCTAAAGGGCTCACCACACCACCACCAAGCATTCAGAAAGTGTGCTCTGGGAGGGCGGCTGTGACTGTAATCTTTCTTCCCTTTCCTCCCTCTCCTTTCTCCCCAAAGTTTATATATGCATCCTGGCACCAGGAGCGAAGCTGTGCATGTGGAATATAACCCCGGTCAGCCTCTGCTTAGCTTCCACTGCTGGAGGAGCACAGACACTACAAAGTACACAGCTTACCCCTAGCTTTCCACTCCTTCAGACCGAGGAAATGTTGGGTTTTCTTTTTTTGTTTGTTTTTTTTTTTTCCTCTTTTCTTTTCCCTTTTTTTCCTTTTCATTTTTCTTTTCCTTTTCTCTCTTTCCCCCCCCCTCTGGCTAACAACCCAATCTGGCAATTCCATAGCTGATCATTTGTTTAGAGATATAACGGAGGTGGTAATCAGGCTGTCTCAGGAAGGAGCAGGTGGACGACGGCACGCAGAGCAGCACCAGCTACTTGGCAGAGGGCTCTGGTGGGCTGCAGCACTCTGTGCGGCTCTCCCACTCGCAGGGAGGGATGGGGAGCTCTGTTTGGCCAGGTCGTCTGCCTGGAGCTGGAATAAGGCAGACTTGTAGTGCCCCAGCCTTTCAAACGGTCCCTGGGAAAGCTGGGAGGTGGTTTTTCGGGTCCCTGGGGCGGCAGGGATTTCTAATGACGAGACATTTGGTTTGACAGCAGGAAGGATGCTGCCAGCCCCACGGAGAGCTCACGCAGCCCAGCAGGGCAGGTGGCCAAGCCCTGCTTAAGGGGGAGGCTGTGAAGAGTTTGATGGACCCAAAGGGGCAGAAGTGACACTCTCAGAGGAGAGCACAGGGTTTCTCTGGCCAGGCCATGCAGCCTTGCAGCTGAAGGAAGGTCGCTCTCTCCTGCTGCCAGCTGATCTGGAGCATCCCTAGTCAGTGCGGTCCTCAGAGGAGAGCTGGCTGTTTCCTGGACACTAACACTCCTCTTCATTCACCGCTGCCCCACTGTAGAACCGGACTTTTTTCCCCAAGACTGTGACGGCGATATGAGGAGAGCTGCTGGCATTTTGCCAATGTTTTATATGCACATTCCTAGCTGATATAATTGTTTCTTTCTAATCATAAGTCCCTGCTTATAAATGTATTTTCTGTCCATAGGTCTCAAATAATTTCATAAGCTATGGCAGTATGGCCCTTCAGTCATTGTTATTGGACAAGTGGGTAAATCAATTCGAAAAAGGAGAATTGATTTACCCACTGGTAAAAACCAGCACTATAACCCAGTCCCCAGTCCCCAATCCCCACCATCTCCCACTTCCAGTCCTGAGGCTGCCATTTCTTATTTTCTGTAGAATAAAGCTTGAAGGAAACACAAGAGTGTCTCAAACAGAATTTGTAGCCATTTTATACATAAGATAGCATTAGACCAGCAGTGACGTAAATTTGAAAGTATAATGTACCAGAGAAAAATAACTGCTGTGAACAGCATGATAGCTGGATTTCATGCTGTTTGCTATAATCTTCTCATATAATGTGTCATACATATTTCAGAATGCAAACACTCTGACTTGCTTAAGTTTTGAACTGGTAATACAATCTACATGACAGATACTAGGAAACAAATGTCTGAGAGATGCGGATTCATCTGTATCTGCACATCTGTCCTGAGGAAAGGCAGGAAGAAGAGATGCGTATGATGCAGAAATAAAGGAGACATGGAAAGTGAAATAGAGAGGACACAAAATTAAACTTTTCCAAAAGCCCTTATTTCATCAAATAGAAAAATCTGTGGCAAAATTTCCAATACAACTGTATATATCTTGGAAGCATCTTGTAAAAATGTATTTCTAGCACAACCAAAGCAAATTTACAAAGCTGTAGACAAAAATATCAGGCATATGCTGTGGAGTCTCTCCTAGGAACCTTTGGCAGTGAAACAACACAGCAATTACATAAGTTCAACACCTCAGCAAAAACTCCTGGTGTTATGTGACAACATTGAATTTGTTCCCAAGGGACAAACACATGTGATCAGGGAGGTAGTTTTGATCCTGTACGTAGCCTTGATGAGCACAGCTCTGGAGCCAGGCCAACTGTGCTGATGGCAGTGTTTCTTTAAGATTTAAAAAAATGTGGAGAAGGTAAGAGTAATATAATGATTCAAAATGCCTTTAAGAATCTCTTCCTTCATCTCTTTATCAAAATGTAAATTGAAAGGGCATTTGAATATAGTGACTAAATAAATTCATGGGGAGAAAACACTTACCAAGAGAGAAGCAAATTGCAAGAACTTGTGAACATTACAAGAACATTGCTAGAACATAAACCCAGGTGAATTAAAATCAGAAATAAGAAAAGCTGTGCAAATAGTGCATTGCTCAGTCCTTGATATGCTTGGCAGGTGTCCTGCTGGAAGATACGTTTTTTTGTGCTTGATGGAGGAGAAACAGGTTGGTGTGGAATGGACAAAGATGCATGGCGGATCCAATTAAAAGTTATGCTTGGCCTGTCCAGCGCAAGCCAGCAACGAGGCAGCTCTTCTAGGTGAAGTGTGGAAAGTCCTTCTGTTGCCAATAAAGACAGTAAATCAAGAGAATGAACCACGCCATTTATGTCAGTCCCAGGAGGAGGTGAGTTGCCTCTTGGAGGTGTATTCTTTGGACTGGGAGATGAGACAGCTTCTTCTAGACACTTAACTTTCAGATAAAGTTCTGTGAGATGAGTCCCAGCTTTTGGCTGATGGTCCCTTCTGATGTGACCAGGCAGCCACCCTGGTGTCCTTCCTCTGGCTTCACTCAGCTCCCAGCCACCAACTGCTTTAACCTGAAGTCTAGGCTGTCTGAGGAGTGGTCGTTCCTGGCTGTATTTATATAAACATTGCTTAGCAAGAACAGATTTATTTCTGCAAATCCTGCCTTTTTTCTACTATTCTCAGTTCCTTGTGTTCCCCTCATTGTCACTTACACTTCTGCTTGGTGGGACCTCTTGCTGCTTTTCCCTTTCAGTGGCCCAAGCCCTCCACAGCCAACTCTTCTTTCTCATGTCCTCCTACACGTTCAGTACAGACTCTAATATAGGCATTGCCTCTTAGCTGCTTTGCAGACAGGGTGCACTCGTGTTGGTGCAGGCTGCCATCACAGGGCTCCATGTCCCAGTGTCGGCACGGGCAGCTCCGCAGGATCCCAGGAGAAGATGGCGAGGGCCTAGCGAGTCCGGTGTACTCCGCCATGTCGTATCTCCAGTGATAATCTCAAGCAGAAAGAAAAGGCGTGGAAAATGGGGCTTAAGGAGCTTCTTCTTGGCAGTGCCACAAGACAGTGCTCCGTCTCCCTCTAGTGATGCCTGGGAGCGGGCAGGCAGGTGGCACAGCTCCGGCTGGACCATGGCTGGTGTTTGAGTGTGGCTCATGCCTTACGGTCGAGCCCTGGGAGGGTTGCTCACCCCTCTGGGGACCTCTCCCCCCTCCACAACTTCCCTCAGCAGCTTCTGACCCCTGAGTCCTCCCCCAAAGGGAAGACCTCAGCCACTGAAGCTGTGGGAAGGACAAGCAGGCCCAATTAATGGTACAGGTCAGACTGAAATAAAGCAGGTTCATCCTCAGGCCGCGCCACGGCACAGACATACCGCACAAGGGATTACACAGCAACACATGAACCCAGTCCCTGTGTCCATGCCCACACAGGCTTTTCCCTCCCCCAGCACATGGTGGGAAGCCCGTCTCACACCTGACCTGTGGCTCCTGTCTCTGTGTCCAGGACAGGGCTCTGGTTCAAGCTAAATACATAATTTATTGCTGTGGGAAGCCATTGTATGGATGAGTTGCAGTCTCTCAGCCAGCGCAATCTAGCAGAGGCCATGTTAGAGCTCACACCATCCTGCTGCTGCCAGACAAGAGTGGTCCTCTGTCTCTAGAGATGACCATCTCTGCTTTGCAGTTTGCAAAGCGAGAAAGCAGGAGCTTGCAAAAAGGTCTTGTGCCCCAGGGGAGTGTATCTGGCCTCTATGGTGGAGGCACTGCTGAGAAGACACCCTGGATCACCCTACATGTGCAAAAGACCTCCCAAACTTGCTCTCTCTGGATAGCATCATGTGGCACAGGATAAATACAATGTCTTGTGTCATGCAATGAGAGGACACCTTGGTCACACATCCTGGCACAAGGGGTGAGTGAGCATCCTCCGGGGCTCCTCTGAACAGACCCTGTTGTGCTCTGGGACTCAGCCGATTACTGGCCATGGGACTGTGGGCAGTGAGATGGCAGCAGCTGCTCCAACTGGAAACGCTGGTGGGTCAGAGCAAGGAGGAGCACACAGCGCTGAGGAGATGGGACAGGATCTACCATCTGGCAAACGCAGGAAAAGACACAAGGCACAGCCATTTCCAGCAAGATGCTCCAGGAGGCACTGACCTCGCTTGAGCCTGCATGAAGAGCAGAGCCCGCTAGATGGCAATCACAGGTCTAGGATGGCCACCATCCCTGCACAGTTCCTCTGGTTTAGTTCTCTGGAAAAGTGAGTAAAACATATTTTAGAGCCTGTATCGTGAGCACACTGGTATTTAGTGCTCCTAATGCTGTGAGTTGCTTAGGGATAATCGTCCAATAAATGTGAAGTTGCCTTGGCATGTGATGTATGCTGCTGTAATTGGAAGTGCTGTGCTTTTTCTTTTTTGAATGGTCTGCATAGTGGACGCTTCACCAGGGTGCAGTTGTATGCATCAGCCCGAGCTAATCAAACAGGTCACCATGGCTGAATGGAAGGAGAAGGCTTCTTCTCTGCCATGTCCCACCTGCTCCAAGCACTGTGACCACCCCGGCTCTGCCGGACCTGACTTGCCCTGACCCTGCGCCACCCGTCATGATGCTCCGCCAGGCCGGGGGTCAGGGTGGCCCCACAAAAGGCCCAACAAGCACTAGAACAACTACAAGGGAGAAGGCAAGACATGCCGGGGAGCAAAGAAGTGAGCAAGGGGTGCAGCACTGTTCTTACTCTTCTTGGTGGCAAATGTTAGACGTTACTTGGAACTTCACCTTTAGTGATGTTTTCCCTTAGGAATCTGCTTTTCTTGAGGGTGTCAGCTGGTTACATTCATACAATCATTGAAAATAATCATTGTGGGAGGGACACACAAGTGGAGGTCACCCAGTCCAACATCCTGCTCCAAGCAGGTGAGATCATGTTGCTCACGCGCTTTTCTGGCCATGTGTTGAAGATCTCCAGGTTTGGAGATTCCTTACATCTTTGTCCCCTGCTTCAGGATTTGTTCACGCACAAAATCAAAAAGATTTCCTTTTATCTAGTGCTCCAGTTTGTGTCTGTTGCCTCTTGTCCTACCACCATACACCTTTGAGGTGAGTTACCTGACTCAGTCATACCCTCCCATTAGATAACTCGACAGCAATAACATTCCCTTCACCTTCCAAAGAACCACTCCCAGAGGATTATTACAGCTACAGAGTTTTGCTATCAAAATTACTGCATTTTGTTTAAAATTATATTTTTCTAATAAAGGACATTTTGCAAAGCATTGGGCAGTTACATACATAAACCCAACTGATACATGGGTCCTGAAGCAAAGCTTTTTAAGTTGCTTCACAAAAATCAGTGGCTGTGGTTCCCCCCATGTGGTTCACCATGCCTCTTCAAGGAAGTGTGGTTTGCAGCATTGGTGGTTGACACCCACATTTGCATCGTGTGTCTGATTGCCAGAGACACGCAAAAGCTTTAATGACTTCAGCTGGGGGGAGGGCTCTGACTCACCAACGGGCTTATGATGAGTCTGGGATAGCTGACCAGACCGTCTGCCCCCTCTCTCTATCCCGCCCTCTCTTGGAGGTTCCCACCTCAGCTGTAGGCACGGCTAACTGTCTCTTCATACACTCCCCAACTGCCACAAACTATAACCTGGCACGTTAAGGTAAACCATCACCAATTTTTGTTCTCGTTCACGTACCAGGGCTGTAATTTGTAATTTGTGAACTGCTTCTCTCATTGATTATCTGGAACTTGATGGACACGGAAAGCTTCATTTTCAAACTCAGGGAGCTCTGATAATCAGAGAGCTGAATCATACAGGCTATATTGTGCTCACGGATGATTTGAGCCACAAGGAAAAGGAGAGGTTATCTCTGCACTCACAGGCAATGAATCAACAAAAAGACATCATTAAAGAACTAAAGCTGAGGGAGGAGAGCAACGCAAGTTCAAAGTCACATGAACTCACTGGCCGTGTTCAAGCTAAGCCACCTGGGAAGTGGGATATTCTGCATGACTTTCAATTAACCTTGACAGTATAATATTCCTTCAACAAACAGAACAGAAGAACAGCATCGTCCTAAAAGCCGCTGTTGTTGCCAATTATCACATTTAGTGACTCAAATACTCAAGCCTCTATATACAAGTAGAGCAGATCTGCAGAAATATCAGTCTAACTTTTAAACCTTTTATTCCCCATTAATACAAAACTCCCATTGAAACATAAAGGTCTGACTGACCATAACTTGTACTTAAGTATTTCCATAGCCAGTTTGCAAAATAAATATTCTCCAAACCAGGAAGGGGACACCAAAGTCTCCCTTGACTCCGCTGACTTTCTGTAACTCATACGATGACATCATGATTCCAGGCACTAACCTTTGCGCTCGCTGTCACATGCTAGATGAATGCTATGCCATCCCACCGCCCCTTCCCGATCCCTTTGATCCAGGCAGACACACCAGCTGCAGCAGCTGCTGACATATGTCTGGAGAAAGAAAATTCTGTTCTGTGGAAGATTTAAAGATTTTCCTGGTTGATTCATTTCAAGCTGGAACAAACCTTCTGAATTTATTTTATGAAGAGAAACCTTGTCTCAAGCCTATGAAGATTTCATTCTGACAAAATGGGTGTGTTTGTATTTTGTATTGTACTGTATAACACACAGTTTAAAAATGTTTGAATATTCAAAAATACTGAAGTGACAGCAGTTTAGTATATAAACTAGAAACATGTGTTGAAACGGGACTTTTTCTTTCATCTCGTGAGTTGAAACCTCAGCAAATTCAATTCCACTTCTCGGAACATCTCAAATTCCTCAGACGGGCATAACCTAGCAGCCTTTTCCACCGCTGCTCGTTTCACCACTTCCACTGCTGGTACTTACACCAGTCTCAGAGCTGCTTTGCATTAATACTGGAGTTACAGGAGTCCTGTCACAGCATTTTTATATGTGGGGCCACATTTTCGGGGGGTTGTTTTGAGCACAGCTGTGCAAATCTGCTTGAAAAGGCAACCTAGCACAGGTCTGCTTGGGACACCAGCCAGCTCTGCCTGGCATGTGGTGAAACACAAATGGAGGTTTTTCTCAGCTCTAATAATCACAGCCAGACCTGGCGCTGCTTAATTTAACAGCAAGGCTCGGAGGCCAAGATTTTCTGTTAGCAGAATCACGTGGGAATTGTAAAAGGCTCAGAATGTCTGAAAATCAGACAGCTTATTCAGATGGCTGAACAGCGGGCCTGGGGACACAACTTTAGGCAGACAGTTTTGAAAGTCTTGGCTGTACCATCTGTAGGAAGGAAGGTGATGAGCACTGTTCCTTTATATTGTGTAGAAATGCAGGTATTCAAATAAATAAATCATATTGCTACGTTAAGGTTAAGAAATCTTGCCTCTAACCTAGTGCATATTACGCTGTCCCCCTTTCATTTGGGTATTCATAACTTTATTATGCAAAAGTCAGTCTTCACTAGTGAGTGGAAAAGAGATCAGATTTGTCCTCATAATTGTCTTTTCTTTAGAAAAAGGGAAAACATTTTCACTGGTATATTTTTCTCTAGTGGAAACTAGAAAGGATATCACGGAAATGTGCTGGCATGGGAGAACTGGTGGTAAGACAGATCAAGACAGTCTTGGGGGAGACACAAGTGTCCTGGTTTGAGGTAAAAAAGAACCAATTTTATTTTCATTAATTTTACTTTTCAGCTAAGCCTCTTCTTACTAACAGCAGATGCTGACATAAGCAGCAAGAGTGCCCTCCTTTGGCCACCTCGAAGGTAAGTCACAGAAAAATTTTTCACTTGTCCAGGTCTTCCACCATCTTTCCCCAGGACCCATTTGAACTGTGCTGGCAGCAACCCCCTTTCCTCCGTCCCCCAGAACAGCAACCATGTGGCCACAGACATGAGTCCTTTCTCCTCTGATCACCTGTCAGGTTGTTGATTTGACACTCAGTCCTGTGACCCAGACTGGATGTGGTGGACATCCATCCAGCTGTCTAAGGGGACATGCAACAGTCTCTGGTCATAGATGAGCTAGTCCTTCTTTGGAGCACATCTGACAAGATGCTGCAGGAGAGGACACAGCATGTGTCCCTCAAACACCTGCAGTGGCTGTATAGCCATCGTAGCTCTGAGGCTGGCTGCTGTGTCTTCTGAATCCCACACTTTTGCTTGATCCCCATTTTCTTCAGGGAGGAAATGTTAATGTCCTGGGAGCAGCATGTATATATTCATGCAACAAGCATGCGTTCATGCAACAAGCACATGAACAAGCACGTGTTCAGTTATCATCCCACATCCCTGGCCTAGCAAAAACTGTCGCTGGTTCATGCTATCCACTGACCCTGCTGTTGTCCTTGAGAGCGTGAGATGGGAGCTCATGATGAAACAGCAGGGAAAGGCTGTGCGAGCCCCTGCCCTGGCTCTTGTAGTTGGCACAGGCAGATGTGTCCTGGATGCACAGTCCCCCTGCACGAAGTCCTCTCTTGTGTTAAGGTAAGCAACACATTGGCCAGGGCTGCTTGCGGTGGCCCCCCATTCCCTTCACCATGGTGTGAACGGATCCGCTCAGGTCACCGCAAGCTGCTTTTACTACAGATTTCCTCTCCTTCCCTGCCAGGCACATTTTCCCTTGAATGATATCTAGATCTCCACCTTAGCAACACTCACCTGCCACTTCACTGGATGTCAAATGCCTGTTCAAGCACTAAAACAACAATGTCCTTGCAGAGTTTTCATTTACCTGTTAGCAAGTAGATTGAAATTACTGGTTACATGCCTATCACTGCTACGCACAGGCCAAGGAACTTTAACTCTTTGGTCGTGGCAAACGAAGGCTGGCAGCACGCTTGCCTCTCTCCCCTCTGCCATGTGAAATCTCTGCATCCCTTTCGAGCTTGATGAGCAGTATTGCCAATTAATTACAGCACAACTGTGAGCCTGGCAGGCACCTGCTGGGAGAACGCAGCTACTGAGGGGAAGGAGGAGCAAGGTGGCAATGTTGTACTTGAGGCACTGCGTCCAGGTGAGTAGAAAGACCTGGCAGAGGACACGGTGTTTTGCTCTCTCCTGGACACCAAATCATTCCCACATCCAAGCGTAGGGCCAAGGCCTCCATTCCTGTGAAGGGAGGGTGCCTCCAAGAATTGGTACCTGGGGATGTCTTCAAGTAGCATATTTAAGAGGGTTTCCTTGACAAGAGGCAAATGCCATTGCCACAGGGCGTGCCACCTGGGCATTGGACATTTCTCAAAGTCCAAAGCAAATGGATGTTTCTCAAGTTCACAGCAAGACCCAGAGCTGCTCAAGGCACCAACATTTTTTTCAGCAGAACAGTATAATTTAATTTTTTCTGGAGGAAAAAAAAGGCACATGGAGGAGAGGGAGGTGATTCAAGACAGCCAGCATGGCTTCACCAAGGGCAAGTCCTTCCTGACCGACCTAGTGGCCTTCTATAATGCAGTGACTACATCAGTATATAAGGGAAGAGCTATGAATGTCATCTATCTGGACTTCAGTATGGCCTTTTACATGACTCCCCACAACATCCTTCTCTCTAAATTGGAGACATATAGATTTGATGGGTAGACTGTTTGGTGGATGAAGAATTGGTTGGATGGTTGCATCCAGAGGGCAGTGGTCAACAGCCTAATGTCCAGATGGAGATCGGTGACAAGTGGTGTCCCTTAGGGGTCCATATTGGGACCAGTACTGTTCAATATCTTCATCAGTGACACAGACAGTGGGACCAAGTGCACCCTCAGCAAGTTTGTAGATGACACCAAGCTGAGCAGTGTAGTTGACATGCCTGAGGGACAGGACGCCATCCAGAGGGACCTGGACAGGCTTGACAAGTGGACCTATGTGAATCTTATGAGGTTCAACAAGGACAAGTGCAGGGTCCTGCACCTGGGCTGGGGCATCCCCTGGGATCAATACAGGCTGGGGGAAGAAGGGACTGAGAGCAGCCCTGACGAGAAGGACTTGGGGGTACTGGTGGATGAAAGCTGGACATGAGCCAGCAATGTGCCCTCATAGCCCAGGAAGCCAACCACATCCTGGGCTGCATCAAAAGAAGCGTGGCCAGCAGGTTGAGGGAGGTGATTCTGCCCCTCTACTCTTTTCTCATGGGACCCCACCTGGAGTCCTGCTTCCATCTCTGGAGCCCTCAGCACAGGAAAGACATGGACCTGTTGGAGTGGGTCCAGAGGAGGGCCACAAAGATGATCAGAGGGCTGGAGCACCTCTCCTATGAGGACAGGCTGAGAGAGTTGGGGTTGTTCAGCCTGGAGAAGAGAAGGCTTCAGGGTGGCCTTATTGCGACCTTTCAGTACTTAAAGAGGGCCTACAGGAGAGCTGGGGAAGGACTTTTTAGCAGGGCCTGTAGCAATAGGACAAATGGTAATGGCATTAAACTAAAAGAGGGCAGATTTAGACTAGATAGAAGAAAGAGTTTTTTTGTGCTGAAGGTGGTGAGACACTGGCACAGATTTCCTAGAGAGGTGGTAGATGCCCCATCCCTGGAAAAATTCAAGGTCAGGTTGGGTGGGGCTCTGAGCAACCTGATCTAATTGAAGATGTCCCTGCTCATTGCAGGGGGGATTGGACTAGATGACCTTTAAAGGTCCCTTCCAACCCAAACTATTCTATGATTCTAAAAAGATAGTTTTTCACTGGCAGGTAAGTTGAACCTTGAAATATTCACCATAAAACCTAGAAGCTGGAATTCAGGTGTTTCCTAAATAGAAGCTTATCAAATTGTAAATACCACCATCATCCATCATGATAAAGGGAGACAGTTACATTGCAGGAATCATATCCCAGCAGATATACTTCAGTTGAGAAGCCTGAGTACAGAAAAGTACGGAGGTATAAAGAATCCCGATTGCACCTTTTCACAGAAAACTCAAATGCAATATTCAAACTAAATGATTTCAGTGTATAAATTAAAGAGAAATTAAAAAATCACTTTTTTTTTTTTCCAGAAAACACACCCACTGAAAGCCCGTATTTTTTCATGGTAAAACAGTTTAAATACAACAATTTAACTAGTTTTAGCAAATTATTTTGTTTAAAATAATACAAAGAAGTAAAAACTGGCTAAGACAGCATGAGAAACCACACCACCCCAAGCAGACACATTCCCTACAGGGAGCAAAACAGTTTGAGGGCTATGGGTGGTTCAGCTTCCCTAGCACAAACTAACGGATAATCCTGCACGTGAAACTTGCCAATAGCCCTGCTCAGTCATAAACGCATGACACAAAGACTGGCTTCTCAGAGGGAAGGAGTCACCTCTGACTGCGCAGGACAAACCACTGCAGACCCGGTCCTCAGAGCGCATCTGTGGCCTCAGGCAGTGAACTCTGAACTCATCCATAGGGATGTGGTATTTGTCCCAGCTGAAACCATGTCAGTCCAAACAGGAGCACATGAGTTTCACCATGACTCCTGCTACCCAAATTAGTGTGCTACATAAGGTTTTCAAAGCTGTGGAAAGGGAAGGTCCCCTTGGTAATGTGCCACTAGAGGACTATATGATGTATTCACGGTTCATTCACTGTCTTTTGGAGAAGAAATACGTTTTCTGGGAGCTCTGGCAGATTACCATCCTGCCATGTGCCATCAGTGCCATCCTGATGCACAGGAGATATAACAAATAAGATGCAATAAGTAATAATTCAGCTCAAATCAGCACTAGTAAAGCTTCACCTGCAGAACCTGAGGCTGTTTTGGGGAAATATTGTTCAGAAAGATGCAGACCAAGAGGAATAAGGATGCCAATAAGAATGATCAGCTGTCTAGAAATGCTACCTTTCCAGAAAAAAATGAAGTAATGGAGCAGGTTGCCTTGGGAAGCTGAGAAGGTTTCTAAGAATAGGTTAGAGAACGCCTGTCGGAAATGGTTAAATTATATTTGATCTTATCTTGTAACACGGGAAGGGACTAGCTGGCCCTTCAACATCCCTTCCAGAGCTATTTTTATGTTTCCATGACAACTCTTTTGCAGATACACTTTTTCATTCTCTCAAGGCACCAGGGTACTCTAAGGTGACTCATGAAAGCAGTTTTGGGGGGTTGACACTTAACACCCACATGTGAATTGCTAATAACAGTTTTTCCCTAGACTGATCCTATTAATTATTTGAGGACAGCTTCGTATAAATCTGTCATGAAACCATTTTGCAGCCTCCTATTGAAATTCAGCCAGGGATGGGATGACAGCAGTGAGATCGCACCCATTTTTTGTAGGACAGAGAGGGAAGAATAACATTTCCTGTAGTCACTACCAAAGGAAGTTCTTTTAAGCAAGATTTTCCATCTGGAATTTTCCCAGGTATCCCAGCACTCACATTGCTCTTTTAACAGCAATATTAGAACAAATGGCCGGAGAGAATTTGAATTTGCATTGCCGGGCTGAGATGGGACTGCACAGCTGCAACCTGGGGAATGGATTTGAGGAGGACCTAGACATAGTGCAGAACCAGTGCAGAAGATGCCACCAGTTTGGACATACTGGAAAGGGAGCCAAAGAAGACATTGCAAACTGCGAGATCACAAATCAGGGAGGACTTGATAAAGAGATACTCAAAAAGCAAATATTCTTGGCCAGGGAATGAGCTCTTACAAGAGGTTTCCACAACAGCACGATCATAGAATATGAAAACAGCTATCGATTGACATTGAGCTGGTGGTACAAGAGTGGAAGGTGAGGTCAGATATAGCCGATGAGATGGGGGAAATTCAATTCGCCTTTTAGAGACAAACTTTTCCTCCCTAACTAGTATTCTACATCCTCCTTATGTAACTGTAGGAAAATGTTAGTTAAACAGACTCTGGGCTGCTACCCTGAGCGATCTCTTAACCGGCCTGGCAGGCAGCTTGGCAAGTGCCTAGAATTCAAAAGCCCGGATGGAAAACTCTGAAACAGAAGCTCTCGCCACGTAGCACATTGGCATCCTGCGGAAAAGACCTTGGCCTGGGACCAGGTACTTCTCAGTAACAAAATCAATCTCTAGGACAAGCTAGCATGGATACTTTTTAATTGTAGTTTACATACTGCTTAAACAATTTTAGTCAGTGATAGAAGTACAAGACTAATTAGACCATACAAGCACATACACAGACATAAAGACAGCGATTACGGAGTGGTGTTACACGCCTGTTAAAAAAACAACCGCTTGCCTCTCCCTCCCTCCAAACTGTTTTTCTTTAATTTTTTCCTTTTGCTGCACACCACCCGTCTTCATTTTCACATGACATTCCCACAGGGCCAATCCTGGTCACGTGCCCACTGGGGAGACCTGCTAGTCCCCCAACATATATCCAATGCCCCCTCACAGACCTTCTCGCCTGGAGGTGCAGCCAGCCAGCCAGCCATAGCGAAAACTGGGCCACCTGAGCCAGGCCAGGTACCTTACCCCATGGCCACTCTTACTGAACCAGGAGGCAACAGGAGCATAACAAGGAGCTGGGCCAGGTTCACATCTCATGTGTTTAAGTTGGGAATATGTTGGTGTGCAGCTGTGGTGAGTAAGGTCAAAGTGAGCTCTCGTGCACAGAATGGAATACAGAGCGGAGGCAGCTCTAGGTCAAAGTCATAGGAAAGGCTCTATGATGCTTAATTGTATTTATAGTTACTCTATACATTATATCATACATTATGTTCTTCCTGCTGCTGCAGCCAGCCAGCAATCTGGGGCTAAGTTGCCGAGGAAATGGCCTTTAGTTCCTCCACCTGTCCCACTGTGTGGCTTGTGGGGGGCCTCTCCGTGTCTGTGGGACATGGGTTGGGACAGCTGGCATTGCTGCACCCAGTCAACCTGTTTAACTGCTAAAAAAATCCTCTGGCATCCAAGGAAGATACAGAAGGTGAAAATGCGATAGGTTAGACGGAACTGCTGGGTCCTGCATAGCAGCGTGCGGAAATGAGACAAAGATGCATCACTTTTATTTTTTATTACCATACAATCCTTTCACCACACAGGACAACCTCCAGGCAGCAGAAAGGGTTCTTTGACTGTGCTTCTCAGTATTACCAAGAGCGAGTGATGCTAGCTGTAACTCTAGCTACTTCAGATTAGGTATCTCTGGTCTAAGGGATTTGTTTTGATTCCTTCTGTAGTCAACAGATAGAGAAAGGCAGCTGCAAAGGGGTGATTCACCCCACCCTAAAATAGATGGAATGAGTCATCCCCAGACCAGCTTATCTCCTTCCACTGATTATAGAGAGACATCAGACAAATAGCTTAGGTGAGATGCCATGGCCTTTAGACAGCTAAAATTAAATGAGTGGTATCCCCCTCTGTAATCACAAAGGTCTTTAGGTTTTCTGGCCCAATGATTTTGCTAAGAGATACAAGTTTTTCCATCTTTCACTTGAGATAAAATTATATCAACTGTTCTTGTGTGTTTGTAAAAGTGTAGTCCAAACAGACATCTCAGCTCTCAGAACAATTAGCAGAAATTCCAAAAGAGGATAAATAAGGCTCCAGGCAGCTGGATCCGAAGAAAATCCAGGCTAAGTTATGCATGCTTCATAGTCACTTAACGGAATGGGGAATATTTACTCTTAGAAAAATGCATTTTTTGGTCCCCCAGCACCACTTGCTGTTATGGTTAGACACATGATAAGACACTTTCTGCAAACACTGAACAAGGAACCTAACTGAAATGCTGGAAAATGAGAAGATGCCTGAGACCAGGCCTTCCTCTGCAAGCTTTTTGTGCAGTCTGCACCCGAGCCCTCCCTTCTCTCCCTCTCCCCCTGTAAACAGTGCACATGTCAAGAAATCTCTGACCTCCTGACAGAGAAGAGGAACAAGGTTTGCTGCAGCAGCGTAGAAATGTAGCCATGTACCTTCTTAAAGCTTCGAGACGTTTTACAGAATAATAAACAATGGCCCATTTCATAGCTAAGGGCAAAGCTGCTAAAAACAAGCGAAGTCAGCTTTGCTGGGTAAGGTATGGAGCAGGACGATTACAAGGGCAAAATGTCATGGCCCAGAAAAGACAGGAGTGGTGGGATGGAGGGAGAGAGCAGAGCTCCTGGACCGAGGCAGAGAGCAGAATGATGTCTTCGCCCTGCCAAGCACATTTCCTGCAGCATCAGTATTTGCTTTGGTTGCATTTTCCATGTGACATGTGCCAAGGTGGCAGAGCTGCAGAAGGATAAAGCCTACAGACAGGGACAATTTCTCTGGAGCCTGCAATGGAAATCAAAACATCCCAGCGTAAGCAAAAGGCCTGTGATTAGTGCTGCAGGGGACACAGTGTAGGTATAGACTTAGACCCCAAGAAACAAGGGTGCTGCTTGTGAGTGTCCAGAGCACAAACCAAAGCAAAGGTATTTCAGCACAGCGTATTGAAACTGGGGCGACCATACAGCTAAAATCTCTAACAGCTTCCAGGGGCCCATCATTTCTGGAACAGCTGTAGTGATTTAAGGCGTTACCTCCTATGATGAGGGAGGTCTCCATCACTCCCGAGAAATGGAAGAGTTAAATAACAGCATCCCACAGTCTCAGAGCTCCCTGACTTGGGAGGCTTAGACCACCTGGTACGTAGCTACATAAGGGAGCAATCCACTGACCAGTTGCAGCAGTAAGGAGTTAAAATCCTTGCTTCCCCTTTCTTTAGACAAATAAATCTTGCAGTGGTTGCCTTGAAGGAAAAGCAGGCTGCGGTATGTGGACCTCTGGGAGAGATTCAGGCCACCCTTTGCGGTGGGGAAAGAGACCAGTGCGGTGAGGCTGCTCAAGTGCTTCTTGCTCAAGTTTGGCAGTGGCTGTTCAGCTGCCTGCTGTTGTCGCAGCTGCGTTGGGATGCGATGTCCTCCAGCAGCCCACATCTGAGGGAGATGGGCTTGTCCATGCTAGGTTGTTCTGTGTTTACCTTCCCATCCCTGGAGTCTGTGGCTTGCCAAGAAAATAGGTCACCGAAAAACCTCATGGAACAGGAATACAGGACCCATGAAAAAACCCAGCAGAATAATGAAATGAGTGAGTTAATAGCTCTTGGAGCTCCCTTTCCAGCAGTGCTGGGTGTGCCTTCCAATCTATATTTGACAGTGTTTTCCTCATGCCATAAGGACAAGGGCAGTGGCACAGACCTTGCTGCTCTGTGTGGAGGCACTGACGAGCCCGGCAGAGTCACACCCTGAGGAGCTGCTCACGGGAGACCGCGCTCTCTGTCGAGAGGTCTCCATCTGAACAGTCTCTCTGTATGTTTCCTACTGAGAGTCCAGAGGCACAGCAACAGAAAAACAGTCTGTGCTAACACTTCCATGTAGAGAGTTGTTTCGGAAACTGTTGTCCCTGCCAAGTGTAAAAAAAAGGCATTTTACCTAAAGGAAATGACTCCTGCCAGACAACAAGCTATCGGATCCCTTCCAGATGGAATTTGTACTTTGAAGCAACAGTGTGCCCTGAGGAACCACGTTACAGAGCAGGAGGCACCGACCATGGAGGAAAAGGAAAGGTTTGCGTGGCTCCTGCGTCCCGGCCGCAGATCAGAGCTAAGGCTCCTTTTAATGGACACACAAAGTTTTCGTGGAGAGGGTCAATGGCAACACAATGATAGGTATGAAAAGAGGCATGGGAGAAGGCACTGAAGGGCTCAGCACTTTGGTTTCTCCGAAGGTGAAACAGGGGTAGTTAAATAAGTCACAGGCACAGGCAGGAGTCCCAAATGCAGGAACAACATATAACGGGGTAGTAATTGCAGTTCCAAATGCAATGAAACCCAGGAATATCAAAGTGATGCTGATACCAGCTTTATGCACTACTCTGTGGCATTACATGGCCTGACACAGCCATTTTCTGCATTGTCTCATTGTGCTGCCGCTGCCTCGGAGATGGGGTCATGCCTGGCCACCGTGCGCTCTGGGCTGGCAACACTCCTTCCACTCCCCTGTGGAGACCTACAGCAGAGCTGGGCTGCCTGCATGCTATGGAGCCTCAGGGTGGGTTTACACCCTGTTTTCAAGACGGACGTAGGAAAAAAACCATCGTACATGGTAAGCCGCACTCTGGAGTGATTGTCCCAGGGATATGTCTTCATTTCCTAGGTAGGTCAAATCACAAGGGGAACAGAAGGCTTGTGACTGTCCAAGAGACACAGATGCAGAGCCAGCCCTGACCCTCACTGCCTCTTTGTCCAAGACTGGTGGTATCACGCTATGAGGTGAATCATAGTGCTGGTTTCCCTTGTTTTTGTGAAAGATTCAAGTGGTGTTGCCCACGGCTGTTACATGATCTGCTTCCTCTTTAAAATGTTCTTCCAAGAACAACATTCCTTCCCTATTATCTTCTCTTTTCTCTCCTCTCCCCTTCTTCCTAATCCCTTCTGCACAGAGTGGTCATTTGTCACTGTTTTCTTAGACTAAACTCCCCATAAAAACCTCCACCACCAGAGGTGGAGAAAAGGTGGTATGCAAGTGCCCTGCATATCAGTCCTCAAAGCTCCACAATGCCTTGCACACACCAGCCACAGCTGCCCACTCCAAAACTTTCAATAGTCCTTCCTGTCTTGAAACACACATTTTGGGTTATTAGGTGGGCAGTACAGTGACTTGTAAATGCCAAGAAAGCTTAGCGTGGGGTGCTTGAGGAACAGTAAAGGATCTTGTTCTGTTCTTCTCCATCCTTCACTTACCCAGGCTTGCCACACACTGAGCAGCCAGTAGCTTCTTAATCGAAACAACCACCTCACAACCTCTATTTGTTTTTAGTTTTGCAGGACGGAAATTACCAGCAGGATGCTGTGAATAAGCTCATTAATTTTTACAGGAGGTCAGGTATGTGGCCTATGCATTTTGACAAACTTGATCATACGCATTTAACTCAAGCATTTTACTACAGTTTTTTACATAGGTATTTTCAAACAGCTGAAGGCAGGGGGGTCAGGGCAGTCTCAGCTACCTGAGCTCCAGGTCAGCCTCAGGGCAGGGCAGTTTGTCAAGGGGCAGAGGGCAGGGAGAGGAGGCAAACCAGACTGTACACAGTCTGGTCCTGCTGTGGTTTTGGTCTCTTTGGATTAATTAACTTCATTGACAGCAGCCAAAAAAACAGCCCTAACGCTCACAGCAGCTGCAAGCAGTGTAGGCACAGAGAGAGGAATGAGGAGTTGCCACTACTCCTTGGTAGTCACATGCCTCAAACCAGTTGCCGTTGCTCCCGGCTAACATCTAGAGTGTGCTTTCACCCATCTCCCTCTGAACAACTGCCACCGGCAGCTAAGAAATGCCCTTGGGCAGGGCGTGGAGGAAAAAAGCCAAAGGCTCTTGCTTAAACCACCTCTGTGCTTGCATTTGTTTCAGAGGAGTCGCCCCAACTGTCATGCACAAACCAGGGAACAAAGTTTTAGACCCTCTGGACTGGATCCCTCTTTCCTGGGAAGTCAGTGACTAATCCCCCAGGAATGGCTGCGGTGGGAGATTGCTGCTGCACAGTCCTGCTGCCTCACAGCTTGCCCGGAGGGTGGGCTGAACAAGACTCAGCTGAGAAGCTCCACAACAAGCACACTTCTTTATGTCACCCCGTAACTGTGCAATCATCGTATAACTGCGCAAATATCTCATACTGACCCTTCCCACCCACCCTTGCCAGCCTGGGCACCTCACCTCTGGCTGAACTGGTTAAGTATCAGATGCTGGATGAAGAGTGGTCAGAGAGGTGAGAGGGAAAAGGACGGGGTGAACTCTCCTGGCAATGAAATTTGTAACTTTCTCTCCAGGAGAGTCCTAACTCTCTCTGTCCTGGGGAAGAAGTGGCCAACAGGAGCTGCACACTTCCGGTGGTGGGGAGGGCTGACACCCTGAAGTGATCTGCTTTAAGGTAAGAAATGAGAGCAGAAGAGTGGAAAGACAAAACTTGCTTCGTATCATCTTTGATACCCTTCATACCCGAGGACCTGAATTCATCTAATACTGGGGATTTAAAGCTCACATTTCACTTCTTGAGGGACAGTCAGGCTAAAACACCCATCCCCTTTAGCCTTCCTTCTGAGTCAGCGTCGGAAATCAGAGCCTGTGTGTTGGAAAGCCCCTTGTGCTCCAGCACTGACAGCAAAGGCTGGAAGTCTTTCCCATTCCTGGAAATCCCCCCAGCAGCCCTGAGCTGGGGAGTTGAGCCAGAAATGACCAGGGTTACACTCCAGGAAAGCCCACCCGGGCTGCGGAATTGGGCAGGGGCTGCAGAGGGCATTGCAGGCAGCAGGGCAGAGCAGCAGGGGCTGCAAAATAACGGGACCAGGAGCCCCAGGATGGTGAAGGACAGTAGGAGAGGGTGGTGGAGAAGAGTCTGGGTTTTCTCAGTGGGGAATAATCCAGGAAAATGAGGGTGACTGAGGGGATTTTTCCATCCTCCCCCAGCCTCCCATGTGGGACAGGAGTTACCAGGGGTCAGTTGAGGGGGGACGACACACCAGCATCTGCTTCCTCTGCCTTTTCACTTTGTTTATATATGTACATTACTGGCTGGAAGAAATGTCTTTGCATTCCAGACAGGGATAATGAAATCCATTCAGGGCAGGGGGAACGGGGATGGCGGGTAAGGCAGCACAGACGGCCCAAGCCAAGGCCGTGGCTGTGCACTGGCAAAAGCCCAGCAGTCCCACACCATTGCCATACACCCTTACACCCAGGAATCGGCTTCCTTCAGCCTCCTCCCCTTCCTCCCACTGCCCCTTCCCTTCCCCTCTGTCCAGTTCCCGAGGGAAACAAAGTGCACTTAGGAAGACGCAACTCGTCAGCCTGGGACTTGCTCAGAATATTCAAAATCCCTTTCTCATTAGGGTTTTTCACATCAAATTGGTTTGATAAACGTTTCGACCTCTGCATACCACTGATAAACTCTGAAGGCTGCTCCCCTCCTCCCTCTACCCTTACTGTAAATATCTTGCAGATGCTCTGCTCATTTTTCTTCTATTATAGCCAGCTGGCAACTTTGTTGGCATGCCAAAGAATTCCAGTCCTTGTAGCAAAGCAACCTTTTAGTCTTTAACTCTGGGGGTTTTCTCACCAATATGCCAATCAGTTGATATTTTTAAGATTTCTATTTAATTTTGCCATTAGATAAGTGGACAGAAAGTCCCCCAGAATGAGAATATTAAACACATGCAGATGAGAAACATTATGGAAAGGGCCAAGTTCATTTCACAGAACGTTAGTGCCTTTGTACAAAATATTTAAACCTGTCTATAGCATTTTATATGCATAGAATTTTCTATTAAATTCCTTGGGGCGAAAAGTTCGCCTGGAAGAATCTCGTTCAGTATTGAATTTTCATTTGTTTGGTATTTCCCAGCCATTTCCAACTTTGTTTCTATATAATACTATTATTTTTATCCCTATTAAATGCTAAATGCTTTTCCATAGAAGAAGAAGCAAAGCAGCTAGCAGGATCTTCAAGGTAGTACCAATGTAGGCATCAGCATGCAGATACTGCGTTAAGTCCATGAGGCTGACATCCGAGGAATGCACACAAAATCACAGGAAAAATGTGCTGGACACAGTTGATTTGGAGCCCCTGTGGTGCTGTGCGAGGAAGAAAGCTGGAGCGAGAGGAATTCTGTTCTGTCCATGTCAGTGGTGAGAAGAACAGATGAAGCCCAGGGGAGGGTGGTTTGCGGCTGGTTCAGTATAACCTGTCTTTAACAGAGCTCATTAGTTTGGACTCTGGGACACACAAACCCAGTTACGCAGCTTCCAGGCAGCCCCGAGCGCAGGCAAGGCGAGACTGTTTCCACTCACCATACACTGCACAGGCAGATGCCCAGAGCAATAGGCCTGTCTGAAGGAAGCCAAGTTAAGCCTGTGGTTTTCAAGCACTCCCAGCGCTCGTTCCTCTCCCATCGCTGCCCCCATGTCATTCCCATGCAGCAGCCTGAGGAGCACCGAAGCAAATTGCAGCAGCCTGAGGAGCGCCGAAGCAAATGCCTTTTTCTGCTTCTCTGCATACGCTTCTGGCATAGAGGAGTTCATTGACTTGCTCCAACATGTAACATCACATGTGGCACCACAAACAGTTATTTTAGCATGAGTAACAGGGAGGCGTGAAGATGACACAACCAGGAGCGTGGGTAGGAACTGGTTAGGCAGGTGTAGCTGTTGGGAAAAGCATCTACAAAGTCTGGCTGAGAAATGGAGAGGTTGATCTGCAGGTAAGCGAGGGAAAGACAGAAGGGGTAATAATGTGAAGATCAGCCCAATACGGTGGAGAGGGCAAAGAAAGGAACCCACAGGACAAGAGTGGAAAATCAGGGGGGCCTGAGGAGTGCCAGGAGAGGATGGAGCAGTGAAACTGAGGAAGAACAGCATTTTGAGGAGTATGGAGTGGAAAGAGCAGAAGCCAGATTGATGGCATGTCAGACAGTTCTGGAAGCGACAAATTTGAGATGAAGTTAGGCATTCCGCTTCTGAGGCAGAAGTGATTAATTTGTGCATCATCGTTACTTTTATCCAGCCTACCAAATGAGAGGTTGTTTGCTGTTACAGCATGAGTCAAGCATTTTCAAGGACCGGGTTTGTAAGACACGGTGAAATACATTGAGCAGTTGTGCCTAACTCACTTGAATGGATGCACGGGTAAAAAATCCAACACTGGCTCAAAATCTTTATGGATGCTCAAGTGAAAACTGCTTGCACCCCTGCTCCTTGCACACACAGTATTTCCTCCTTCCTTTTCCCCCCCAAATCCCCTCTTTTCCTTTGACTTGCAGTCTGGATAAAGAGGTAATCACAGCCAGCCAGGAAGAAACGAATCGGTTTGTGCTGTGATGGATGGTATCCCAAAGCAAGGAGCTGCTTTTGGCCGTCAGCTTCTCCGGAAAAGCAGAGGAGCAAACGATGCCGTTGCACCTGGCTGGCTTTGGGAGTGGACCTGTGCAACCCTGACTCTAACACCTCGGTTTGGAGGAGACGGTTTGAGCAGGAAAACCTCACCAGGCGAGGTTTAGATTGGATATTAGGAAAAATTCTTTCACTGAAAGGGTTATCAAACATTGGAATGGGCTGCGCAGGAAGGTGGTGGATTCGCCATCCCTGGAGGTATTTAAATAAAAAAGGGTAGACATGGTACTTGGGGACGTGGTTTAGAAGTGGTTTTGTCAGGGTAGGTTAATGGTTGGACTTGATGATCTTGAAGGTCTCTTCCAACCTCAACAATTCTATGATTCTATGATCTATGAAATCTGAGTGACCAGCTGGCTACTGATTCGTGGCAAGCGAGAAGGTTAAACAAAAGGACTCACAGGCCACGTGTGCAGAGTTAGACTGAAACACAGCTGAGTTACTTGCTTCCCCCAGCTCAGCACCACCTCTGAATCACAGCCCAATTCATCATCTCCTGACAAGTGAAACATTATCTCTGAACTCTCCTGGGATTAATCCCAGCCCTGACACTGTCTTAGCGTCCAGGCACCCTGCCTGTCCCTGCTAGCATCAGCCCTAACCCTTTGCAATCTCTTGGGATGAGTCCCATCCCAGCCTAATCAGCTTGATCGGACTTTCCCCTTCCCTTTGCAACTAGTGTCAAACCCAGTTGAGATGTGAGACCTTGAGTTTCCCAGCTCCATGATTACCCACCTTTGTCCATTAGCCCATCCAGACCCTAGTGCAGAGATGCTTTCTGCCCAAATCTAATCACACAGCTCCTGCCTTAGTCCTTTCCTGTTTTCTCCTTCCAGACCCAGTGCTAACTGGGTAATGAACTTAACCAGCTTGAATCCGAGTCCTTTGCAGTGACCTCTTCACCTGTGACGCAGGGAAGTCCTGCAGCTCACAGCGAGCTGGGACAGAGACTGCTTAGACAACGCACCCAGTGCCTGACCTGCCTCATGGGTGTGAGATCTCCAGTAGCAAACCAAAACCACTAAACAAAATAGAAGTGTTTTGCAGTGAATACATAGCAGTGTGATCACAGCTGAGCTGAGAAGCATTTTCCCATTTATATTATGCTGCCTAGAGAAGAAGGAGTTGGAGAAAAATGTAAGACAGTGGCCTTTCTAACCGGGAAGGACAGGCAGGACGGGAGCCAAGATGCCTACAACATTTGAATATCATGGTCTTGATAAAGGCATGGAGCTTTTCCATGGGCATGAAAGAGCCAGTATAGCTAGAGAGCTGTAACTGGGGGGACAGAAGGGAAACCTGGGTCTCCTCAGATCATCTGGTTGCTGAGGCAGGGGACGCCAGGCACACGTGCCCTGGCATCTGCAGTACAGAGTCAGCCAGAGGAGTTACAGGTAAGGGACAGGCAAGTGAAGCAGGGAAGGAGATTTTCTCTTTTGTTTACTTATTGTAACCTCGTTTCCACCCTTATAATGCAAAGCTAGATCCTGTTTCTTCCTGGGTAAACTTTTACTCTCTTTTTATCCTTACATTCCTCTGCAGCTGGAGGTGGTCCAAGTGGGACTCTTGGATTCAGTGGCTTTTTTTCTTTGAGATAACTAATGCAAACAAAGCGCTGTGTACCATCCCTGTCTTGGGTGTTTGCACTATGACATCTGGTTAGCTTCATAAAATACAAAGACCCTCCCTTGATTCCTTCAAGCTGAGTGAAATGGGAAGTAGACGTCATGGCAAACAAGTTAGAGAAAACCGTGACTACATATACACAGACATACTTAGTCAGAGGCCTCGTAAACCAGGAGCTGGTCCTTATCAGTCCACAGGCACACAACCAGGTAATCTGCAAAGTTGCTTGGACACAGACACACAACTGCAATACCTGCAAACGTCATTTCGTGGTTACATGACTATGTGAAATTGCACCTGTAGTTACTAAAAACCTGGCTAGCAAATGTGATGTTCAGTTTGACATAGGCCTACATGGCCTATACATGTATAAAAAACCCCAACAACTTCCTAAGCTGCATGCATATGTAAATCAGGCTCTCAGGCCACACATTTGAGTCTGTAATACAGGATTTACTTACAGACAGTTTTAAAATTTTGACATTTCGCTTAACTATGTTGGGCCTGACAGAGTTATTTCATTCCAAAAAGAAGGACCTTTGTGTGGAGCAAAAGTGAGATTAATCACTTCAGTGAACAAGTGTTTGCATTTCTCTTCACTTCCCCTGCTTCTTACCCTAACAGGTCCTGAGAAACCAATGTTGGCTTTAACCCGTAGTGGCCAGCAATGATCCCCATAAAGACACTGAGGTGGTTGTGGACTGCTGATGCAGTTACCATCCAGAAGTGCCTATTTCTCCCCAATAAGGCAAAGTGTAGCAAGTCCTTTAAAAGTTATTCAACTCCCATTTAGACATCATTCTTCAGAAAGAAATCTCTATCTCTTCTATATCCCTCTAACTTACAAAGCGAAAAAGGAAGCATAAAGCAAACATATATTTAAATGACCTGGCTATGGGCCTCACCAGAAAAATCTAAAATGCTTCTGTGGTCACAGGAACAATTTTCACTCCATGTTGTTGGACTTCATAACACACCACCAAAAGCACTCGATATTGGGAAAGTAAGATCTCTTAATGGAAATATTATAGACTTGTAATTTGCTTAGGCGGCAGTTTCTGTAAAAAGCTTTCTTACTATTCTAAGGAAATGAAAAACGTATGTTTTGTGTTCATATAAAAAGCACAGCCATTAAGAGAGAAAGGCCAGTAAACAGTAAGAGTGTTACAGCAAAAGTCTTGGTGAAGTGCTATTTTAAGGACAGTTAGAATAGACTGCTCTCCTGACAGACTGCAACAGACTTTTATGGACAAGACATTTAGCTTGAAATGTAATGTACAGCATAATCAATATTGAATAAGTACTGAAACTGGTTTAAGAAGGATGTCACTTTGGGCTTGAACTCTTTTGCCATTTACACAAGGTAATTTCCTTGTCATCAGAGTTGTAATTCAGAAGGCACAAATCAGAACAAAAACTGTCTTTGGCCATGCTTAATTGTTACAATACCATTTGACTAGCAAGCTCTGCAGAGGGACATTGCCTTCACCTTACCCAGCTTGCCAGATGCTGTTGCAGGCTAAGGGAACATTTTATCCAAAATGGTAGATGGCTTGTTTTTTATAGGACAACCTCGGGATTACAAGCCAAAGGCTCAGGATATATCTAACTGTGGTGCCAAAATGTGGGGACAGCTACATGCTTATAGGATTTATCCAGTGCATATTGAAGTGTAAAACCTCAGTGGACATCTCTGAGAGAATGACACAGATTGTATTGCTGGCAAAGTTGTAAAGCAGAAGCACAGAGTTGTACACATTGAATTAGATTTCCAAATACTTTAAAGTGTGCCAGATGAGTTAATATATATATGGAATTGCCATTCTTTTGTTATTAAATCCATTACTTAAATGTGAAACAATGAAATCCAAGTAGGTCCTGGCCACCGTTGAACAGTTCTATGGAGGAAAAAGAATTTAAACAATGATAAGTGATCTCTAAAATAACTAGATGTTCAAAATGTTTCAAGCACCCACATTTAAAAAATCAAGATTCTTAATTTTATCTCATATCCAACACCCCAAAATGGAGCCACCCAAAGTCACTATTTTATAACGATAGACTTGGTTTCAGCTCTTTACAAGCTCGAGCTATGTCATTTGGACCTGAAACTTAATCCCTTTGTAGTTTCAACATGTCCAGGTCCAGGGTTTAGGTCTGATCTTTTTTATAGAAAGTGGCCCAGCTGAAATGCTTTGAAAATAATTGAAACATGCCCGAGGCCAGAGTGTTGGTGAGGATCCAGGTTTCTGATTCTGGCTCCTCTCTAATTTAAACCCTCTATTTGATGAATTTACTCAGAATAACAGAGGCTGAAGGCTAAATGGGCCTGTGGTCATGCCTGGAAAGCAAAATATTTTTTTTTTTTTTTTTACCGTGAAGAATTTATATTCATCATATAGGAATTTAGATTGACTTCTGTCACTTCTAAGTACTGCTGTGTGAAGGAAATGGGACAAGCCGAGAATGGTACTGTATCTCTAATACAGGGTATCTGACAACTGAAAATCACCTTAAGCAGGGATTATCTAACAGTAATGTTCTCAGTTAATAGTGAATACATTCATATTAGGCAGTTAATGGTTTTAAACAGTAACTCACTTGCACACCCACACAGCCCTAAGAAGTGTTTTGGCACACTTTCTGGCCTGTCTGCAGTCCTGCCGGGGCCGCACCGATGATGAGTTTCCCAGTTCACAAATGCACGCTGCCTCACTGAAGCAACGCAGGATGTGCTGACCTGCTGTGTGAACTTTTCACGGTTGTTTCTGTGATGTCTGGACCCTGTGGAATGTGAAAGTTTCCTGCTTCACCAGTATACCATGACTTGCATTTTGGGCAGAGAAACATGTAAACATAATTACATGGCTGGCAGCTAAAAATCCCTTTCAAAATGCAGTCAAGCTCTGTCGCTTCCATTTCTATTTTATTTGGGCCGCCTTAATCTGATATTGCTCAGGACCAACTTGCCTATTGCCTTAAGAATTTGGGAGTTCTCCAGCACACCATTTATGGGTTGTGTGTGCCTGTCTGTCCAGAGTAAAGGTGAAGCAAAAACCGTATAATTTTCACAGGTCAAGCACTCTTGATTGTAAGTGATCAGAAGATGTGGTGTGTCATTTAGGTTCTTTCTGCTTTTCCTCCCAAGTGTCAAGACACGTAGCTTTTAAATACCCACTAGCAGCTGGGTCCAGGCTTTCATAACTCAAAAAACATGTGTATTTCCCAGCTGAGGGTGATGGGCTGAAAACAGTTATTCGGCTCCCAAAGCTGCCTCCTCATCTATCAGTGCGGCTGTAATCTGTGGTGAGGCTGAACTAAATCAACGTAAGGCCAATACATTATTGATCACCTTCTGGGTAGGCGTGACAAAATGCTGACCCTCAGGAGCTGTAGGAAAAGGAAAAAGGGACCGACAAAGGGGAAGGTCCATAGCTGAAGGTCAGCAATTCCCTGCTGTAATTAGACAGACACACAAATACCTGATTTTGCTAGAAACTGCAGACAGGGAACTCCCTTTTCACCCACCTCCCCCATGGTCTGGTGGGAGATGCAGACTGCTGGTGTCACTGCCTTTTATATTTCTCGTAATATGAGGACACTGGAACTTGTAAGGACTCTAAAAGCGGTTCTCCACGGCAGGTCTCTGGAACCAAATCAGGATTTACTGTGCTGTTTGTGATGGGGGAGTTGTATCACAGGCAGATTGATTTCAATGCATCAGGAATTTCTGTCTACGGAGCCTGTGATTGCATTGAATGAACAGAGAAGCTTTCATAAATTGCTTTTCCAGAACACCAAGAAAGGACTTTTAAAAACTAATATGTGCAATGAGGATATATAAATTTATCGTCAGCCTCTTTCAAAGCACTCGTAGGTCAGCTCTAGAAGCCAGCCTGTGGAGAACTGCTTCATAGTGGGTGCTGGGAATGCACATCAACACCCACAAAACACAGAACAACCACCTTCTCTTCTTTCTTAGGCTTTTGTCATATAATATTTTCCCCTTTTATGGCACTGTGTTCAGTAGAAATGCCACATCTACTGTTTTATTCAATCTTTAAGATCCATTTCCTCCTTTCCATTTGCCAATTCTGTACACTTATTATGTCCACATCCCCTTTGTCCTAATGCTGACTATAGGTAACAGATCAGCTCCAGCTCACTAGTTAATACGGGACTCTGTACAGTTACTGGCTGTGGCCAAGGTTTTTTTTCTCAAGCGATTATCGAACACCAAGAAACACTTATTGGTAAAAAAGCACTAAAATCTTTTGATTTCATGAAGTATATATTGCAGGAGTACATTTAAGAAAAGAACAAATGAAAACAGGGCAGAAACTAGTTTGTGTGGAAATCTGTAATGAGGTTACAGATTTCCATCCAGAAGATGGAGACGTCCCTGACAGTCTAACTTCTGGGAGAATCTCCTGCACGCACTTTGCATCCACTCTGGATATAAGGATCAGTGGGGAAAGCAGCAATGGGCACTAACCGCACCTTGAAAACAACTTCCTCTGGGATCCTGCAATGTGGGATATTTGCTTTAGAAAACTGACCATGGCCAAAGCACAGACCTGAGCACTGGACCAAAATTTTTCATTCTGCTTCAGTGTTTGCATGGCTTCAGCGTTTTAACAGAGGCCTATGGCAAGCCACATTCACCATTACACAGGTGTCAGCACCGACCAGCCACCCACACCTACCAGGAAGCTTGACCGTGAGCTGTTTTGGGCACAGCTCACTGATACGCACGCAGTGACTATAGGGTGCTCTGTAAAGTCACAGACAACCTAAAGGAATGGAAGAAAGTGAAGGATGTGTAAAAATGGTAGAAATGTATGGTTATGTGCATCTGACTAACCTTTTTTTTCTGTAGTTGTATTATTATTTTAAGAAGACCATCTCTAGCAAGAGGTAATCAGAGAAATCAGAGGAGGAAAAGGAGGAAATTGGACAGTGTGTAAGAAAAATATACAAAGACGGGACAAGGAGCTACAGAGAAAAGCCATGAACCATGATTGGGGAGAAAAAGAAGAAAAATTTTGAAAGGGCCCATTTGGAAAGCAGAACAACAACAACAAAAGAGATAATAAATGCTGAATCTGTGTTCAGTGCATATTTATGAACTGTCATTTATATTCAAAAGAGTATTATTTGTTTTTTCACACACAGAAAACAATCTCCAACACCCACTTTATAACATACCCCCAGTGTTAGCAGGATACAGTTATACTCACAAACAGGCTGCAATACATTTCTGTTTGTGTATGCACACTGAAGAAAAATATTTGCTGTAAATTTTCTGATTTTGCTGACCTGCTTAAATGTCAAGGAGGTTAAAAAAGTATTAACACAAACTACACATTTTCAAACTTCTTCCCCACCCTATTCCTTGCCCTGAAATTTGTGCTACAAGCTTTCATTTCAAGTTCAGGTTCATAAACTGACCATACACACAGCTCAAAAATCCACCCACAGCTCAGTTTTCACTTACACATTTTTCCTATTTTATCTCAGTGGTAAGGTCAGTGTAGAGAGTGCCCGTGGCACACTCCACTCTGGGACGTGGGCTCACAGCTCACAGCTTCTCCAGCTGAACTGATACAACTGCTTGGGAGGCCACACTGTACACATTTTTGCAGTGTTTACGGAAATCATCTAGGTAAAACCATCCCTGCTTTTCAAACGCAGATCGCTTTTTCAGTGGAACGTGGAATTTTTACTGGACTACGACCTTTGTGTTTTTATAACTGATCCCGACCAGGGTTATCATTAGCTTAAGGGTTTCCAAACATGCTCTCCCAACCCCTTGTCCTCCTTCCAAGGCACGAGCAGTCCGCAAAACCTTCTAACAGCCATCGAGAGATCTTTTTTTTGAGGCTGTGCAGGAGAATTTTCCAGCTAATATCATACTCATTCTGCTTATCTACCCAGGACAAAACCCTTAGGAAATCCCAGTCTAGACCTAAGTTCCTAAGGAACTTCTTTTTCTTGACAGAAAAATAAACCACATTTGAGTGACGTCTTTATAGCAGTAAGCGAGGTTTTCCAGGGTTATCTGTTGTTACTCGCACATTTTCATTATTGCTTTTAAAAACATTTATAGAGCATTCAGACCATAATCACACAGTTATCAAATACTCCCATCTCCAAGATCATTACTCCTCAGAGACAGAGGAAGCTGGGTTGCAGTGACAGAGGCAAGGACAAGGAGTTGTACCTCACAGAACTAAATTAATCAGAGGACCTGAACAGCAATGATTTTTATCAGTGACCTGGGTATAAACATGAAGTTTCTGTTCAAAATCTGCTTTGGAAACATCAGAGTTTATAAATACAAAACAAGGCTATCATGCTTAGTTTGACAGTCCCTCACACAATTTTTCCTCCTATGAAAAAGCTTATTCATGATTTTCCATATAAATTGTGTTCAAAGGTAACAAGCAAACCACACAAAGAACATCACTGTATCCTTATTCCCCTACTGTTGCAAAAATGCTGTATCTTTTGGAGATGTTTGCAAGAAAACAAACAAAAAGATAAAGATCTCCAGAAAAAAAAAGTGAAGATGGATGGATTTTTATGGTTATAAGCGACCACTCTGAGCATTCAATCTCATCACAGGTGTAGCCTGCATCACAGAATTTCATTCAGTTAAACTTTACCCAGTCCAGTAACGTGCAACAGCTAAAGCTCATCTCCTAGAAAGGCATCCATGTGCTCTTGAAAATTCCTTCCTGAATTTGTGCTGAATTCCAGGTGCCAGCAACCACTTTGCTCTAACACCCCATCACATCACTCTGAGATATTAATGTAATTTACTGCTACTCAGAGGTCCCCTTTCATCGGCAGAGCAATGTAAAGAAGGTTTAATATGAATGCAACTGAGTTCCAAATGCAGAAATAACTAAAATTGCAAGTATACATGAGGTCAGCTATAGCTACCTGATGAGCTGGTGGGGAAGCCCAATGGCAAACTGTGTTTTGTTCATCCCTTGAAATTGTGACCACTGTGGCCTGATAGATAGTGGGAATTTGTCATCAGCTTTAGGATTTTGTTCCCATTCGTTTGACCTTCAGGGCATGCCCAAGTGCCCTTCTGCTTTCCTAGGTAATTAATGGGGGGAAGCAAGGAGATCTGGGCTCCGGGAAGGTAGTACGTTTTTTAGCAGTGATAGCTTGGATAATTAGTCAGATTAATTGATAAACAGAAGCTTTCTTTTTTTCTGGTTGTCTGCTGTACAGTATAACTGTTCTCATTGTAGAGGTACACAGGCTTGGGTATAAATCTAGACATAGTAATTAAAATGTTGTCTTTAAAAAGATAAGTCCATGATCGGCAGCCTTAGAAAAGCTGAATCTCTTCACTAAGGCTACCCTCTCTGACACAGTACCTGGGAAGAAAGGATGGGTGAAGGGAGAGAGAAAGGGGGAGAAGAGTGACATAGTGTTAAAACAAAAGCAGGAGAAACAGAGGCAAACAGAGGGGATCGAACCACGCAGGGAAAAAAAAAAGAAAACACAGGTCATGGAAGAGGGCAAAGGGATGAAGGGGAGGCGTAAGGGAAAAAAAACAGACAAAGAGGACACAAAGGGATGGAGGCTGAAGGACAAAAGGCGTGGGGGAGGGCTAAGGGAGAGAAGGAATTAGAGGAACATATTTCATCAATTATTGTCATTACTAATGGAAATGTCTTAAAATACCTGATGGATGCAGGGTCCTCTCAAAAATTTCCACATGTACCACAGGAAGGTTTTGAATGCAGAGCATTTCTTTATATGCATGGCTATGAAACCCAAATTGCCCTCTGATCAGGGAAGGGAAATGTCAGCGTAAATGATGTTTCATGGCTGGTCTTGACGCTAGTAAGGATTTCCCGCACACTTGATTTATAGCCCCAAGGAAATAGTCTATGAAAGAATCTTATATGCTGAATTTCCGGTTTAATAGACACTGCCCCAATATTCAATAGAAGTATTTAATGTTCTTCATATATTCTTTTTTTATGGATTTCATCTCATCTCAGAGCAGTAAAATCTTAGGATATGTTCCTAGCGATTAAAATTTAAATTAAATATAAATTGATCTTATCGACCAGCAGATCTGTAGAGTCTCAGCCTGCCACTACCTGGAGATTTTGAGCGACACACTCGCTGTCTTTTGTGTATCTTCAGATCACATTTGTAGCAGGGAAAGGAAAAGCTTAGACTGATACATTTTCATGCAATAAAAAGATTGAAGAATATGACTATGTGTGTGAATGCTTTCAACTAGACATAATACGCATACAGCTAGAGGTTTTAGCTATTTTTTCTGACATTTATGCATTTTGTCCCTTTCTTATATCTGTAATCTGTTTTATTTTAATAGAATTATTTGCGTGAGAAGAAGCTATCTGAGTAAGTAAATGTTTCCAGGATTGGCCCCTAACTGCTTTTAGTATGGTTATCAACACTGGCCATCTGTGTTTTTTCATTTTAATTCTGTAAATGAATGCTTGCCCTTTGAGAATTTAAAGGACCAGGAAGTAGCAATAAACCTCTTCTGCAGCTCCAGACTGAATACTCCAACGACTATTAGTTGATGGGATATGCAGTAAAAGGAATTCTTTTCGACAGTACAATTTATAAGTGTAATTTCCTTTTGCTAACAAGTATTATAACATTTCTGTGCAAAGATGTGGCTGGCTTAGCTGTGTGCTTAACCAGTTTTGAGCTGGTCTTTTGTGATGCAACCTAACCCAATGAGCAAGTACATAATCAGATAAGTAGCTCTGTGTTAATGGTACATCCTGATTTTGGATTAATAGGGTTTCCATTTAATTTTATTTTGTTTTAGAGACTGTAAATTCCAAGCCTGTATTGTGTAGTTGGTAAGTAAGGAGACTTAAAAACCTGCAACCAATGAAAAGTAGCAGTCCAATCTGCCATCTATACTGGTATGGCTGGAATGCTGGTAAAGGATACAGTCATGATCTTATGATTCAGTGCTTACTCAGCTTTTGTTAACTCTCCCATAATTAGTTTTAATAATGAGATAATACCTGAGGATCCAATCTCTATACTCATTTAATGTTACTTGGAGCTGTAACCACGTAAATGAAAGCAGATTTGGCTCCAGGACCAGATACCTACTTAATATTAGCTGAAGGAAAGAATAGAGCATATGGATAGGTTCTTATTTACACTAAGGCAAGTCAAACATTGAAAATGTAATGGGATCCTCTTTAAAGGAACTTTACATGCAATAAGTAACATAAATCGGCCTTAAAAACATAAAAGAGAATGTGATCTATTGTATTAGATTAAATTGGCACAAAACTAAGAGTTGTAATTTTTCACTAAGTTCTTGAATAATAAGCATGCTCATGAAATATAAAAGTTGATGTTAACAAATGCAATTCCCACGTACAGCATGAAGCCTGCAAAACAGAACTCTGTGCTAATGTCCTTACCCTGAGACTGAGCACAAATTGATAATCAACTGAAGGGAAAAGACTGTTCTGTAACCACACAGGAGAGAAAAAAAGTGGAAAAAACCCCACCCTAAAACATAAAGAGTAATAAGTCGTATCATTTTTCTTACCAATTTCAGGTATTAATCACAACAAAGTTAAGGATTTTTTTAAACTAATGATCCTGTTAGCTCACTTACGCCTTTTATGAGGAACATCACATTCTTTGCTAACCTTCTGTACTAGTGAAGCATGAAGCCATTCCTAATGGACAAATGCTTCTTTGGATACCAGTTGTATACGGCAATACATGCTACTTTGTAGATCAAATTCTGCTAAATACCGATGGCAATCTCTCTCCATCATGAATTGAACTGAGACTTAAAGGCCTACTGGCATGGCATGGATTCAATTTAATTTGGTATAGCTTTCATAGACTGATAAGTATCATACAATCCTACCTCCTCACAGGCAGAGAGGGGATTTGGACAGGCATTTGCTGTTGTGTAGCAAGATAAAGGGACTGTTCTGGTTTGGTTCCTAAATCAAGTTTAAGTAAATAAATTGAAAATAAGTCAGGAAGCTTTGACTGTGTCTACACTAACATTTTGTTTTGGTGTGACTTGAGAATGAATGTGCCATCATGGTTTGACTTGCAAAGCAACTCTGGTGCGTCTGAATTAGTCTCAGAAGAAGTTCCATCCCAGACGCCCATTAAACATGCTCCAACCCCTTGTGGGGCAGGGGGGTGGGGGTTGGGGTGGGTACATGGATCTAAATCAACGATTTTCACTTTGGATGTCTGTCAATCACAGCGTGTTGGGGAAACTTTGCTCAGGGGACATGACTGAGTATTGTCTGAAGGAAAAACTCCCAATTGCATGTAGTGTAAACGTGGGGGCTTAAGCTCCAAATGGAGCAGGCACAGACTGTTGTCATCCTGGATTGGAAGATGTCTCTCAGTCAACCCTTCTATTCACTTGTATAATATTCATTCCTCACTGAGGAAAAAAGGTCTGATTTGATATATTCTGAAGGACAGCAGGTGGGACGGTCAGGTTCCTGGAACTGACAGCAGAGTCTTGGGAAGGAATGATGCTGACAAAGAGAGGTGAATTCAAAAGCTTCATGAAAGCTCTGAAAGAAATACAAATGAAAATGAAATCCAAAGGCAAGACTGCCCTTCCCAAGGGAACTTCTCATTCCATGAATTACATTAATAAAGACTCTCAAAGCAAATGGACCTATTTGCTTTCTTCAGGAAATTCAGTGCTGCAAACAAATCTCTCAAAGCACAGGACATGTTGAAGGATGCAGTCACTACCAGAGACTGTCTTCTTCACAAGTCAGCTTCTTGTTGCAACCAGCTACCATCTCATTGCAACCTTTGGAGAATACATTTTCCAGATATAATCATTGTGAACGTCACCGCAATTTCATTCTGCATACTACTTCATATACAAACTGGACTTAAAACATCCTGAGCAGCAGAGCAAAACACATGCAGGATTCTGGAATAAATACCAAGGCTGAATTTTAGAGTGATTAAATGAAATTGTAAGTGATGTGTTTTGAGCTGAATTGAAACTTGTTGGAGATTTAATGAGACAAAAACAGGTATATGAAACTTGTTCCAAAAGTCTGAATAGCAGAGGCCAAGACTTTTGCCCATCAGGAATAAAATTCTGGATAGAGAAGAGATATGGCCCAACTAATGACAGAAAATGCACATATGTGCAAATGCAAACATTTTAGCATCTTCATTTAAAATATTTATTATTAATAACTTTAATATACCATTTAGCAATCTGGTCCAATTATGGGGCTATCCTCAGGGATAGCTCCATATAGAAAGTTATGCTGTTGTCGAGTTTGGACAGCAAAATTTGACTCATTTGATAAAAGGGCAAAGGCAACCTAGTCCTTTTTGAGAAATGACAGAAAATGACAGTTTACAAGCCATTCTTTGAGCCTTCATATGCACAAATATTCTCAAGACTCTCCCTTTCTTTGAACTTTCTAAACAAAAACTTCTTGGTTTCACAAATGGTTGCAGAAACAAATGCTGAGAAAAGGCAATAAAAATTATTTTAAGGAACTTGGTATTCACTTCAGTCCAAAAAGTACCAACTACCTAATGTTCATAGAAAAAATGTTTGCTGTATCCATCTGTCTCCACTCTTTGGTATCCAATTGCAGCTATGCTTTTGTTATTCAATTACTTAAAATGGAATTGACAACATCCTTACTGCAAATACTATACATTGTTTATTTACAAAACAGATTTGTGTTTTAAAATTGCAAAGTAAAATAAAATGGCAAGCAAGTACCCAAGTAAACAATTCTATCTTAATTACTTTCTGCACTTTATTATTACATTTTATTGTAAGTGGTTCCATTCCTTCCAGTAATAATTTCAACCTGAGGCTATATTTTCTTGGCTTTTATTTTTAAATGCACTTAAAAGTTGATTAATAAAGTGTATCCATACCTCTCAGTAGTTGTATTTTTCCTTCCAGAGCAACAGAAGGAAATAACTAGCAACTGACTAGAAACAAATGTTAATTTTTTTATATTTAATGATGTTTATTCAACCTGAAAGCTAAAGGAAATGGAAGCAGCACCAGACTGTCGGCCAGGCTCTTGCTGTCATGGCCTGCAAGAGCAGACTCCCCAGGGTAAAAGCTAACAGGTTCCAGAGTCAGGGTCCATATTTCCTCAGAGGTCTGTATCACCCGATCCCTTTGTAAGATAAGACTTTTCTCCATAAGTTGGCACTCTTGGGAAAAAGGTGCTCTATTCTCATTTCTTGGACAGCAGTTCAAACTCAGGAAAAGTTTGAAACTGAAAGAACTGGTATGGGTGAGTTGAAATCTGTTCTTTCTGCTTATTGAAACTCCAAGATGTTGCTGATCCCAAACAGAAGTTGGAGATAAGAGTCTTACTTCTAGGAACTCTGCATACCATCAGTTATAGCAGCCCATGGTTTCAAGGTGGTTGTTCACATACCAAGTTGTTCACATACCAAGTCCTGGGAGACAAAACCCTCCTCTCCTCCTTACCAGACAGAGTCTATTTGGTGGAACAGTGTTGGTGATAGCCAAACCTATCTGTCTACTCCAGCTCTCCACTTGGAAGGGGAGGTGTGGCAGAGGAGCAAGTCCTAATGATTCCTAGAAAACGAAGGCTTGTGGTACACATGGTGTGATTGGAAAGCAGCAGACAGGTCTGTGGTGAGAGGAACCTACTAAACAGATAGATTTGGCAGAAGGCAATGCAATGTCTGACATTGAACATTCAAGCAAAAGAGCAAGTGCACAGTTTAAAACTGTGAGAATGGGGGACATTTCAGCCATGGCATTGCACAGATACAGAGTATTCCATGCTGGAAAAAATCCTACTAGACAGAAGAAATCACTTTAAAGAAATCCCTTCAAAAATGTATGAATGATTTCTATTGAGTGGAATGGTTCACCCCTCTGGAGAATGTGGCTTTGGCTTTGTTTAACCTTGATAATGCAAAACCCAGATCTCATCACTTCATGAAACTCTGCCCTTGGGTCCACATTTGTAATTTTCTACGTACTCTGAATCACATTCTCTGTGATGTGGTTTGTCACGATCTCTAAGAACTGGTACAGTATATCAAAGATTTACTCTCACTCCTCTGTTTGCTACATATTTGGTGGTAATTAGGTGCTTCATTTGTGGAAGTCCTTATGCAAAGCATCTCCACTGAAGAAGGATTACATAAGGTTTATATCTGTCCTTGTGTAAAGTGCAGAAATCTCCATGGTCTCCACACCAAATCGCAGAGTCTTAACCTTGGATCCTATCCCACTTTCCAACCCTTTGATATTTTTCTCTTGTGGTCCAGGATAAATGGTATAACCATCTCTGAGAAATAAAAAGGAAGGTCTGACACTCGTTCACACCAACACCAGCAGAGGCAGGGGGCTTTGGATGCAAATAAGAATCAGACCCAAACAAACTGTTACTTGGATTATAGTGATACAGGGTAAAGAAATCTTGCATTTTCCTTTCTTTTCTTTCAACAAGTTTTGATTTATACATACAAAAGAAAGATCCTAAAGCCTCAAAATAAATGAAGAGTCATAGAAGAAAAAATATGGTCTGAAAGTCTTTGTATCAGAAGAAGCATTTTAAAAAACAAAACAGATGACTGACATCATAGTGAGATTCAGTTCTTCTGGAGATGTAAGGAAACTTCTTTTTCAAAAGCTGGAAGAGTGACAACAAAGATAGAATGCATATGCAATTTTGCACCTCCACAACAAAATCAGTGACAGAATTGTGTCATGGGAATACAGCGTGGGACAGAATCACAGTTTCAGCTTGCAGAAGCCAAGTACATTAAGAAATCTTGTAAGGACCAAAGACAAAAAAAAAAAAAAGCAGTTTGAAATGCCATTTGCAAGGTGCTTGGTTTCTCTGTAATGCAAATAGTCATATAAAATATGCAGGAATGTGGATTTCTTCGGTTTGAATGGGAAGAGGAAATTGATTTACAAATTCTGAATGGAATAGAAACCTTAGAGCAAGAGTAGAGACAAAGCAACTCCCTGCATGGTGTGGAGTAAATATGGCATGTAAATGCCTCTTTCTGTGGGAACTACTTTGTCTTTTGTGCTATTAAAACATAATCAAGGTGCTCTCCAGCGTAATTGAATACTAGGGATTTTACTCTTTAGTGATGCTCAGATTAGTATAATCTTCTTCTTGGTTGTTCTTGGGCAACTGGCCTTTCAGGACTTTCAGTGGCATGCCTTCAAAGAGCCCTTTATATTTGTGGAGGGGTGGAAGTCAGCTCTCTGCAAGGTGTCTTCTGCCTGGCCTCTGGTAGTCTGGTGGCTTCACACAGATGTTCCCACTAGGCTTTTGAGAAGTCTCAAAGCCCAGGCTTGCAGGGAAGCCTCTAGGTTGTGCAGGGGCTGGGAAGCAAGGGATTTTCTCCTGAGTGATCTTGGTCCCTAGCTGTATCTGTGGGGCCAAGCAGAAAGAAAATATTTTTTTACTTGCAGAAAAACAGGGGAAGGTTGAGCAAGCTGAAATGCACAGAATTCCCATGGCCCCATGCAGGAGCAGCTGTGCAGGTGAGAATGAGGCACTGTTTTTAGAAAAAACAAAGCGGAGGATGATACACAAACCCAGTTGATTCATGGTATAGAGACCTGAAATATGCCCTGTTGATTCTGGGGAAGGCTTTTAACAAAGCTTTGTTCTTTACCTCCAAAGGTCTTGTTGCCGATTTGGACAGTTGCCTTTCTGCTTGCAGAGCTTTTCTACAAGAAGAAATTAAGCACTTTTCCCTTTTTAAATTATTCACATAGATGCACTGTCATTTCAGGCACAATCTGTTTGTGTAAGGAGTGCGTAATCCTCTTTTGTTGTTTGCATGGACTTGTGCTTTTAAAATAATTTAAGAATGAAATATGTTATGGAATAATTCTGAGCATGAGTGTCTGTGGGAAAGCTGCATTAGATTATCAAGCCACTTTTTGCAGCTCCAAGCTGTAGTCCCCACAGGGAAGATATACAAGATAAACCTATTTTACACTGGATGTTAGTGAAAAGACCAAGAAATTATTTTTCTCCTAGTTAAACCTACAGAAAGCACATTCATATCAAAGACACTAACATGCAAGCACAGACTTCCATAATAATGTGAGAAAGTGAAAGGAAAAAAGAAGAGGATTTTTACTCTTTGTAGTAAAGAAAGATTGCATTAATTGCTTTTGTATATCCCAGTGGCTACAAACTAAAAAGAAAAATATATCCAGAGGCAGATAATGTCCTTCCTCTCGCAGGGAGAGATGAGTAAGCTACATTTCTGGAGGACTGTTCTCTTTCCTAACAGGAACTGATCTGTTCAGTCCCACCCAGGTAAGGCTGCTGTTTAAGGCAGGCTCCCGAAGGTCCAGCTGATTTCTGCTGCAAAAGCCCTGAGGGATTTAGCACCAGTGACACAGGCAGCCTGGCCTCCTCCACCTGCTGCTGATTTCTGCTCCTATGGAAGAGGAGGAACATTCAGATTTATGGGGCCCAGTTGAGGGCAGCCCAGCCTCAAGGTGCCTATTACAGCCATGGCAAAGCAGTACCCTGTGGCACAGGAAAAATCTCAAGGGCAAAACAAGTGAATTTCTCTGGGGCTTTCCTAGAAATGTTACCGTGAAGAGGTCAAACAAATCATAGAATGTGATTCCATGCAGAAAGGTGCAAAGAGGAGAGTGCAGGTGTAATAACCATGAGGAAGAAGGAATGTTGGTAAAAGCAGAGGAAATATCCATTTAGCAAGTGTAAGTTTAAATATTATAGAATATTCCCTGCAACTATTTCTGGGTTTTTCCTTCAGCCTTTGAAAGATCACTTCAAAGGAAAAGTAGTCCCTAGGCAGGCTTTCCTCCCTCTCAAGATTTTGTCTCAGTTAAAAGACCTGTCTGAGCAGCTCCAGTTGTGACTTTCTCCAGTCCTTAGTACTTTCCTGTGTTGACCTCATCAGGCCCATTTCTGGTGCTACACAACCAGCACAGTAAAATACAAAAATTCCCAGCCAAGTTTTCTGAAACATACCATATTGTGAAGAGGCATCAACTACCTCCTTTCTGTGCTAGCAAGTTATTAAAAAAAGAAAGCGTTTTGGTGGGAGCAGATACAAACCACACTTTTTAGCTGTCTCCCTTGTTACCACAGAGATGCCTGCATTTATGGGGGACATCTGTCACAAAGAGTGAAAAAAATACATTACTATAAGCAAACAACAGCCTGGGAACAAAATCTAAAACCAAACTCTCTTTAAATTATCCTTCAGCAAAAAAATAACAGCTAATGCAAAACAAACTATATTCAGATTGGAAATAATCAGACCAGAACAAGTCCAACGAGGAAAGAGAAAATGTGGCGCTTCCAGCTCATAGAACAGGTTTAAGCTGCTTGAAGGATAGCAGGGAAGCGATCGACCAGCTCAATAACGTGAATTCCTTTGCAAATAATTTGTAAGTGGAGATGTGACCAGCGCTTTGCGTTCTGCAGAAGGCAGTAGCCAGAAGCAGGAAAAAAAAATTAACAATGCCAAGTAAGCTAAATAGCAGATGCTATCAAGATAGGACAACAGAGTGATAAGGTGTGACTAAAGATATCTATAAGCCACTTCAGGCCTCTCCCTTCTGGAGAAGTAGCTAGGACTGTGTGGGTGGTTTCATCACATGGGCAGGCACTCAAAGCCAAAACTGGCTGCAATCCCCCCAGCTTTTCCAGGAGGCTGAGCAGAAGAGAACACCCTCTTCCCCTCGCATCGTCACCCCATGCCTGTTGTACGATGGAACGGAGTGGCATAGGAAGGCCATCACACTGCCAATGTGCAATACTTAGATTTTGAGAGAAGCTGCTAGCGAGGATGTACTCCACTTTCTGCCTCTTGCAGATTAGACTCTCTCCGTCTTACTAACAACTTCTGTTACCTTGTGCGGAGCATTTAATAAAACTCTCTGAGTTGTTCTCACCCTGTAGATAGACAGTAGAAGCACAGGTGGAAAAACATGACTATTGCAGTGTCCTACAGTGCCCTGAGGGCAAAATCAGCAACAGGGCTGAGATCTGGCTCCTAATCTTGTGCTCTGCCTACAGAGACTTCAGCCACAATATTACGTCTGAGTGTTTTGAATGAGAGGAAATGCCCTGCCCTTGGAGAGGGACCCAAAAGGGGGCTCAGAAAAGAAGAGATGAAAGCACAGTCTTCCGTGCAAGGAGACTAACGTAAAGGGCAGTCAGGTTCTCTCAGACAGATCTTTGGTTTAATGCGTCTAAGCTAGCTGCCACTACAAAGCCCAAAGCCTTTATCCTGGGCCACAGTTTAGGAGAAGACGAACAATAATTCTCTGGGAATTAGTGAATACCGTATTTCCCATTTCTCAATAAATGACTATTCCATAATACCATAGCCAAAATGTACTATTTATTATTAATGTGTTATTATACGCGACCATCCCGTGCAAACATACCCAAACACCATCTTTACGATATGCTGGCATTGAGAATGGAAATAAAAATTCAACGTGGTAAAACTATTCAACATGTAAGAGATTGTACTGACATATTAAATAATTTTCATGTTAGTCACACATGATTACATGAAATTTTGCTGGTGTTGGAAGAAGCAGGCAGGAGACTTTCTAACCATATTGTACACATGTATTCGGCTTTTAAAAATAACCGAAATCAGAAATAATTGCATAATAATTGCAATATGTTTTGTAGCTGCTGAGCTAGCATAGCTGAAGAAGTTTAATTTTCCTATTTTTATTGCTTTTTTGTGCAAATTAAATTCTCAGCATTAACTATATTAGATTAACATTGGTGTGCATGGTTTTTATAAGAAAAAAAGAGAGGAAACAGTGCTGGCATGACTAGGGCTGATAAAACATACGCAAAACAAATTGGCCAAGGTAAGGACTGCAGATTAGCAGAGGAAAGTATGCTTCTGGTGATAATCAAAAGTATTTGTTTAATAACAATACTTGCCACTATTACAATAATAACCTGAAGTTTTGAAGTGCTCATTTCCTCCCTGTACTGTTTGCCACGTTAGAAGGTGTGGACATGGTTGAGAACAAAGAAGGTTAAGAACAATCACAGAGATTAAAGGAGACCTTCTCAGACAGGGAACGCGGTTGTAGTGAGTGGAACTGGTAGATGAGCATGACATGATGGGAAGGCGAGTAGCAACTCTGGCAGGACTCTCGTGGTGGGATGGTAGGCAGAGGCTCCCCAACTCACTTAACAGGACGATTCGTAGATGAAGTGTCCAGAGTTCTTCCACAGGTGAAGGCAACTGTGATCTTTTTGGTGAGGTATTGAGGTGGTTTGCCATCGGCTTGCCAGAAGACTCGAGAAAGGGTGCTCTGGAGGTTCAACTTTGAGAAGAGGGGTTTGGCCTAGAAAAAGAGACTTCTGGAGCACATCCAGTGAAGCAGTACCTCGGCACAGCTATAAAGCCCACATAGTGATGTTCTAACCTCTGAGCTCCTGTGTAACCAAACACTACACGAGTCATTAATTTGGGTATTAAACAAGAAGTGCCCCACTTCTCCTTCTTCTGAAGCAGTCCCTCCTGCCCAGTGGTCTCAGAAAGGGGAATTTCATACACGGGGAAGCTTCGGAGACAACCGACACGCAGCCCTCCCCTCAGGCGCGGAAGCCCTTGTGCTCCTTGATGCGATTTTTTACCCCTCTCCAGCTTTCTCCTGAGGAGACCGGGCACAGAGCGGAAGGGCCCTGACACCCACATACCCTTCCCACACGCGCCCCGGCCCTGGGCGAGCAGGGTGGGCTTCTCGGGCTGTCGCCCCCCGGGCGACAACTCCCTCCCGCCGCCCCGTCCCCTCAGCAGCCCGCTCCTCAGGGCGGGAGCCCC
>NW_009646931.1:3336840-3372293 GCF_000708025.1 Charadrius vociferus | reverse complement strand
GCTGAGCCCCGGGTCAGCGGTGCTGCCTCATCGCCCCCTCTCTCGGGGGGCCCTGACAGGAGTTATACCCGCCCCCGGCGGGGCGTGGGGGGAACCCTCAGAATAGTCTGATTTAGGAATCGGATCGAGTTTAAGCAGGAACCTGTGCCTCTTAACTTCCAACAGAGCACGCGAAAAATCCGGCTTTCTCTCGCACAGCGTTTGGCAGCTCAAGCCTTCTGCAGCCTGGCGTTGCCACTTGTGACATTCTTAAGTTTCTCCCTGTGGAAAGACTAGTTAAATTCTGCTTTATCAGCATTGCAGGATCTTAACAAATTCTCCCGTTTGTTTCTGTACTGAGTGCGGGCATGCTAATTACAGAACTGATGTAAAACGCTTGTAGTCTAGTGGCACGAGTGCTACTTTGGTGGAAGCTGTATTCTCTCTCTTTTTTTTTTTTTTTTTTTCCCCCTTCATCGAGTTGCAGGTTAGTGTGTGTTATTTAAAATCAAACAAATATCAAATGCCAAAAACTACACGTATGTCATTTTAGAAAGGCCTTCTGATGTTCTGGATTAACAAGGAGTAAATGAACTTAGTAAGTATCTGTCAATGACCTAATGATCTGCTTGGCTTCTGTCTTGTGACACTCGTGAAAAGCTGTCGATGACGTTTTATTTACTGGTAGAAGAATTGCATAAAAACCATATGAACCAGAGTGAAAGAGCATTTGAGTAGAATGAGGCTTGATATGAGATCTTGAGTTGAAGCTGAGCTCAGTGCCAATAAGTCACTATGCAGTAGCAGACGTCTGTCCTTCCAGTCTCTAAAAATATTGGCCCTGTGCTATTCTCTTCTGTCTTCCAAGAGTGCTTCTGCTAGCATAAAAATAAAATGCTACCTCCTCCCCTCCCCTGAACTAAGAGATGGGTGACATTAGGTGTGGAGAAGAGACTAGGCGGGAAGCTGCTGATCTCACAAAGCAATGTAAGCATTTCACAAGCGGGTTCACTCACTTGCCTCATCGGTTCTTTTTTTTTTTTTTTTTTCCCCCGTATGTTCCCCACTATCTTACTTTTCCCCTTTCTGATGAGGAGTTTGTGCCTCTTTTGAGGGAGAAGCAGTGCCTGAAGAAACATGAAAGCTAAGTTCTTGTGTGAGATGTTGGCAGTTTCTAAATCCTACTGCATCAATACCCTAATCACATTCCTTTTGAGAGCTGATTGTGGGCTAGTTCTTTTTACACAGGAATAATGCTTGAAATAACTACAGAGAAAAAACAAGCAAAACTGGAACAAGTCAATTCAAAGCCGTAGTGCCTTGCTTAGTGGCAGAGACAGTAGACTACTGGAAATCCCAGCGAGCACAGCAAATCTGTAACGTCTTCTGGCTTTACAGATTCGACTAATTGGCTCGCCTTCTTTGTGCATACTTCCTGCACTTCTGAGAAGCCTATAAGTGCACACAGGTGGTAGCTCTGCATTTGAGGTAGCTTGGTGCTTGTTCTCAGAGTTGTCGGTCCCTCCTGCTCCTTACATTTTGAGGGCCATCTAATAATGTACTTTTAGGATATAGAGGAAGTAGTGCAAATAGCTGTAATTTGGGAAATATATTAGAGCAGAGCTTATAACTGTGTTACGGCCAGAGGCAAATATGAGTATAGTAAGTGTGGAATCTCCCTTGGCACTTAGGACTAGATACTATTCTAGGGACTTGCTGAGGACAGCTGGAGTGGAAGTACACAGCAGTGAAAGAAAGCATCCTTCCCTCGTGTTGAGGTCCAGAACAGGATGGCCAGTGGTGCCTGGAGGTGATGGTGGTAGTCGGTGTGCTGAACTTGAGACAACCTGTGGAGGAGAGAGCCTCTGGCCTGACGGTTAGTGCGTTTGCCTGGGAAGTGTTAGATCTTGACTCAAGTGCTTCATCTGCAGGCAGATCACAAATTTTGGATGAATGCTGTAGTAACTTAAGTATATTTTCTAAAGCTGCCACAGCTCCCTTTTGGTTTTGTGCCTAGAAGGCATTGCTGGTATTCAAAATACTGTAAAACAAGATGTGTGGGTTTTTTTCACCTGAATCTATAGGGGTGATGGGTAAAGTGGAGAGCCAAGGAGCCAAATACATTCAGTCATTAAAATAGAAAAAGAATTTGTACACTGGTCTGTAACTTCAGTTGCTGAGGGTGTTCTACTTCTTTCCTCATAACTGCTGAGAGGCAGGGAGCTACTGTTGGTTATTGCAGATGTCTGGATTCCCAAAGGCACTGGGACACCCTGAAATGTCTCTGGAGAGTTTGACACTTGAGTGCTTTCTGAGGACCTTGTTTACAAAGACTTGCCTGAGACACCAGCATGATCACTCTAGGGGAGATCTGGAGATTCATAGTGTCTCTGAAGGCTGGGAGAAGTATCTTAAATGCTAGGTTGTCTTCTCCAATATCTGTGCAGCACCTAGGGCTGCTGCTATTGAATACAAGTTTCAACAACCTGAATGAAATCCGATAAAAATCACTTGATTATTGCTAAGATAGGTATTGATCTTGCTGATACTCTGCTCATTTATAGCACTGATAATCTCCCAGGATAGAAAATATCTGAATTCCTAGTACTTTTTTTTTTTTTGGAGGGGTGGAAGCACACCCAACTCTCTTTCCTTTTTGGGTTATGTTTAAAAAGATACTACATTTTCATCAGCTCAAATATTTTCCCCACCCAAGAGTTTGGAAGCTGAATAGGGGAGTTGTGTTATCAGCATAGTTTCTGAAGGCATTTCTAGACCGCAGGAGTTTTCAATAGGATACCCTTCCAAGATGTCTCAAAAGTATAAAGGCACAGTTTATGGGAGTGGGGCTTGGCAAGTGTCTTAAGTAATTCAAAATTGATTTTCCTGTCTTCTGAACTCCTGCCCTCATAGGTGACTCTTCTGCCTTAGGCTATTTTAGAATACTCATTCATAAGGTCATGGTTATGTCTCTTTATAGATTTAACGTTGCATCTGTACAGATTGTCCTGTTTGACAGTTTTGAAGAGCATGCAGTTGAATGGTTGATACAGAATATTAGGAAGGGAATAAGTAGAAACAAGTACTAGCTGTTGTTGTCCATGTGGGTTTCTCATTTAAGAGCTGGCATTTCACAAATGGGACTCTGCGTCATTTTTCTCTATTTCTAGTTGTAGCTGGATGCTTCAGTTCCAATCTAGTCCTGTTGGAATAAGCATCGAACATGGAAAAGTCTTCAGGATTGCAATGTATCTTATGTATGATCAAACCGGAGAATATGGCCTCAGATTTGAGGGGAATGTAAGGGGCGGGGGGCTTTTTGTTTTAGAGAAGGGGAAATTGAAAGCAGAGAAAGACAGTGAGCGGTATGTCCCAGTTCATACAGCAAGTCTTGTCTCTTTTACTGTGCTCTTCAGTGAGCTGGATGTGTGTTGACAGACACTTCCAGACAAAAGAACTGGAGCAGGAACAGAATAAAGTTGTATGTAATGAGCGAATGACAAATTTTCATGGACTTCGCTTGAACTAGGCTTTTGCCTGGAGTGTTGTCTAATATGCCGAGTAAACAAATCGGGGCAGTGTCACATTTTGATTTTTCTCTAATCTTCTCCTGTAATTCACTGTGTCTAAGGCCTTGTTAATGCAAGCTTTGTCCTTAGCTGTCTAGAACTGATTTTGAAAACACTGTTTAACAAATTGCATGCATTCCCACATCGACAGTCTGGATTTGTATTGGTTGTATAACATCCACAGAGGCCGGTACCACTTCAGCTGAATCCATTAAAAATGAAGTTTTTTTAACATTTGCTAATTCTGAATATCAAAAGGAAGTGTAAGAGTAGAGAGTCGATGCAAAGCGTTCTGGAGGGATGAGCGATAGCTGTAGATTTTCTAGTGATGCAATATCTATGGGGCTCTGACTTTGGGGCTCAAATGCTTAAATTTGTACAGTTCAGCACATCCTTGCCTGTGATTTGTGAACAGATAGAGCGATTGTACTAAGTTACCCAAGGCCCTTGCTATCTCTGATGTCTGATTCTGTTTAGAGTGGGATTAACTGTGTATAAATCACTCCCACTCTTGTGTAGTACTTGGGCTTCTCAGTGCATTTTTCAGTGTGTTTTCATTAGTAAGAGTAGATTAACAGAGCCAAGAATTATTTGTCTTTATAGGTGACATTAAGTTTAAAAAAATTTGGTTCCATTTGACTTTTCCTATGATAGGAGGATGGGTTACTCAAGATGGAAAAACTGAGCTGTGCTGATAAAGAGTGGGGAAGTGTTCCCATTTTTTTGGTCACAACATACGTGCTTCTCTGCTTTGGCCTGAAAATATAGAGAAGAATATGCTCAACTAGATGGAAATGAGAAGGTAGTAAGAGATGAAGTGTTTGGTACAATTTTTTAGGACAGTGTGGGCTTGCTGCATTTGTGTATGAACAACCAAAGAGGCTGGGCAATGGCTAATGCTTCCAGGTGGTCCTATGGCTTTGGCAATGCTAAGGAGAAGCTTGGGTTTGGGCACATTGTTGGTACTGGATAGTAGGTCAGGGGAGCTCAGGAATGTGAAGCATTTGAGAAGTTGTGTACTGAAGGTGGGCAGCAGAAGAGTTGCTAATAGTGTGGATGCCTCTGGCTGCTCTGCAGTGCTGGTTGCCACAAGGGCTTGTGCTTCTGGGTCAGAGCAGGGGTTATGATTCAGAAAGTGACCATCCAGAGAATAAATGGTGGTGTTGGACACTTCTGGGCCCCCTTATTTTCCTGTGAGCATGAGTGTATTCACACAAAGGAGATGGAAGTGTATGGCTGCAATGGTATTCTTTCAGACGCTCTTTTCATATTTTTTTTTCTTTATGTTGTCAGATCTTGCATGGATTCTCTAGTTCTTTTTTGTAACCTCACAAGGTTAAAAAAATTTTTGAAGCATTTTAGGGAGGGGAAGGGGAAATTTGTTGATGACATGAATTGTACTTAGCTGCAGAACAGCACAGTCTGAGATGAAGGCTTCTCAGGGTGTTCTGAAAGAGATGCAAGATTTTTGACAGCTACATTAATTGAATTCACTTATCGGTAAAGGGTAACTGTCATCGACATGGACAATGTGCATAGTGTACGATTTTGCTGTAAACTTGTAGTTTTACTTAGTAAACCTAAGGCTGTTTTACTGTTGCTTCACCGGATCTTTGGCCATTCAAGGAATTAATTGTAATGTTGTTTGAAAGGCCTTGCTCTGATTTTAATGCAATTTAATGAAAGGAAAAAATACATGTCAGTATTGTTGTTTACTGTGGTTTCCACAAATCTCACTGTAAATCAGTGGGGAAGATTATCCTAATCTGTTTCCTGCATTTAAACCTAAAGATTCTATTGTGTATTAAAGCACAGTTTCAATGACATTGTTAAGGTTGCCACCACTTCGATGTCTGTTGTTTTAACTAGAACGGTTTACCATCAACCTAAAGATGTTTTCTGTGGCTTGTATTTCTGAAAGCTATTTCTTAACATTTAGCTGAAGGAAAATGAGACAGAGGACTAGATATTTAATTTTGGAGCTAATGGTTAAAAGCATGTGATAAGCATTAGCTGTTGAGAATCCCTGGAGTTAAGCACTCCTCTACTGCTAACTTGCTGCAGCTACAAAATGACAGCCCTCAGTATTTATTATCACATTTGTTCTGAAAATGGAGAAATACCACTATTAGTAGAGCTTGCTTGTTGTTAATACCTGTGATTCATTGCAGAAATACTGTTTTGAAGTGTCTTGATGTTCCCTAGTGAATTTCTAGTAGTCGTTTCCTATCTTGTAAAACAGGAGTGTATTAATGGTGCTTCCTTTATCCCCCCTCTGGCAAATGAACAGTTGTCATAAAGCTCTGATGGATCAGGACGCTGACCTCTTTTTGCATGAATTCCAATAAATACACCCTTTCAGGGGTGACTTCCTTCTTTAAACAGTGCCAAGAAAAGGCAGTCCTCACTGCTTCACGGGTTTTTATCTCTAAGGCTGATAGATTATGTGCATTATGATGCGCAAGCTGTAATCTTAATGTTTGTGTTTATCTATGTCTTATGGAAAAAATACAGATGTGACACACTAAACTTGGGAATGCCATTTTTGTGTGCTTGTGCATGCTTTTTTAATTATGCTGAGGACTTGAGTTTCACATTCAGTGTGTAAAATGCACTTACGCAAGAGGTGAAGTATCCTGTGGGAAAAATAAGTTGGCTTCTAATAGAAACACAGCTCACCTCCCTTCTTCCTTCCTCAAGAGGGGAAAAAGTGGCATGAGTGCTTACAAAGCTTGTTAATTAGATTGTATTACAGGTTCCTCATGGAAGAGTCCAGCTTTGCAGCTGTTCTATGCATACACCTACAAGGAGTTGTCATCTCCCCCATAGCCCTGTAGTTCAGTACTTTTATCTTCCATGGGAGCTATAACAAATATTTCGTTCATGGGAGCCAAAAAAGCTGAGGGGGTGGGAAGGGGAAAGACAGCCTATAGCAGACAATTCTTTGGCAGTCTGTATGTCAGGAAAGATTTCTTGTTTTCAATTCCCCATGCACAAGATTTCTTTATGTTTTATTAACTGGTCTAATTAAGCTGTTTACCTTTTAGTCAAACATGTTTAACTTTTAAAATAAAAAGTTGTGTTCAGTTTTGGATTTTGTGGGATATTGTATGATGTTTCTCAGCTTTTAAAGTTCATATAGATTGTGGTTTTCTTGTGTTTTTCCCAAAAGTTTTAAAAAGAGTTTGGGTTTTTATCCTCCATTTTCTTTGTCTCTTTTTTTTTTTGTTGCTGGTGTGGTATGTGAATAAGGCCAGATAAGTGTCTTGTCTGTACACTGGCATTTCTGGTCTTTGCTCATCACCCTTGGTGTTGCTAGAGAATGATTTAGGAGATTATTGGGCTCTTGCTGAGGTTTGGGCTCCTTTCCAGTGCAGGTTATTGCAGCTGTTGTGCAATTTAAATGCTTTCTTCAAAGTTTGAGTAGGTGTAGCAGAAATCAAGTAGTATGCTTCTCTCAGAGCAACCTAAAATAATTCCTTCTTTTTGACTGTTCAAAACTTGCTTTTTTTAAAATTTTATTTTTTGTTGAGATTTCACAAATACTCCATTCAGCCCAGGAAAAAGCTAAGAAACTGTCACTTAAGCCAAGGAATGAAAAGCTTCTGCAAGTGGTTTTTTTTTCCTTTTCCTTTTGCATGCTAGAGAATTAAACAAAATGCCACAAGCACCATTCTCTTTGAGAGGAAAAGCAAGATCTTTGAACCATGGAACCCCTCGTTCATATTGCTGAAAGCAGTCAGGAATCTGATATGACTTCAGAATTACTGTTTAATTAGACTTAGAGTCTTTTAATTAGATTTAATGATACTTTAACAGCCTACAGAATTACCACATCCAGATTACCTACTGGAGGTGTATGTTGTGTGGGAAATATATTTGTGTGTATGTAGAGTATGGGATTTTTTCTTTGTTTGGGATTTTTTGAAGATATGTACTTGTGTTTGTCTTAAATAGCTGTCAGATAAATATGGGGTTGAACTAAATGGCATGTTTACTTAGTACTAATCGCTATTCCTGACTGGTACTTAGTGGTGTTTTGTGAAGCATTCCTATATATTCTACCAAAAGTATACTGTGTAGTTGCGATTTAAAACTTGTAGTAGAGTCATCATGTAGAACATACCAACTTCATAATATTGAGACTTTCTTTTATGAAACAATTGAATCTCACTTTGCTTATCAAACTGTAATCTACTGTTTCTGAAGAGTGCTGTAAAATGTTAGTGACCCTGCATGACCTATTTGAATTTATGCTGGAGTCCTCATTTCAGTTATTTATTTATCTGGCTAGAGTCGTAATTTTTTTTCTCCTTTTCTTCTAGTGTGGAGGGAGGAAGTTTATACAGCTGAACATCCTTTACTTTAAACTGTTCCTTTAGAAGGAATTTATGTAGCAGCTAAAACTTGTAGAGGAGAGGGGCTGGCTATTCCAGTGAGTATACTGTAAAAGTAGCAATTTGCAACATTTTTGCATAGATGGTTTTGCCCAGTCCGGACGTATGTTGCCCTTTCATTACTTTTTTCTGCTGTGCTCTAGGAAAAAAATACATTGCCGTGCTACTTTAACATCCTGTTTGCCATTACATTTCTCTTGATTGGTAATATGTGGTATGTTGGAGCTTTCTGTAGGAAACTGCCCTAGGCACTGAGAGCTTGCAGCTTGCCTGTAATGTTAGTTGTATATGTTTGTGCAACTGCTGCTTTTCTTCACTTGAAAGGGGGGAAGGGGGAAGACAACTGTTTGTGATAGTGCACTATCAAATTAGAACCAGCTATGACTCCAAGAATACACATAGAGTTTTTATGGGGAAGAGTATAAAACAATTCTTCAGTGATAACCTCTGTTCTTGCTCAGATGGTTCTATCTGCTATGTTGTGTTGGGCTGTCCTAGTATGCATTGTGAATGGTTTAAATATAATTTTGAATTTGCTTAGTGGTTAGACTTGTACATACAATAGTGGAGGTACTTCTGCTACCCAGTGTAGACCCACGGTTGTAGGATAGTGGAGTTTTAATGAATGACTTTGCATACTTATTTCTACTTTTCCCACTTTACAAATGGCTGCCCTGATGATAATGTTAAAATGGGCAGTGGGCAGGAAAGCTGCGTGAACATGTTAAGTGATCTGATTATGTGGAGAGGTAGCTAGTATAATGCGATACACACTTGAGTTTTTGGTAAAGATTTACTCTGTTCTTCTGTGGTCAGACTTAGGCTAGCTTTTCAGTTTGGAGAAACAGAAAGTTTCCCTTAGCCAGCTGTTAATCTTTTTTAGAGCTTGAGGGCTAAATCCTCAAAGGGTGATATAGGTATGCAAATTCAATTCAGACTTGGCTGCTAGTGAACTGAATGGTATCAAGTTGGAATCTTATTTTTCTTTCTTTTTTGTTTAGATATTGAAGAAGGATAAAAAGCTCCTCAAAGGTTTGGAAGGTTGAATGTGATCAGCATGAAGAGCTTAAAAGCAAAGTTCAGGAAGAGTGACGTAAGTATTTCTGCTCAGTTTGACTGCTGATTTCCATGCTGGAAACAAATTCTTCACTCCTACCTTGATAAGGTTGTAGGTTAATGAATTACAGAGAAGAAAAACTTTTTCCAAAGACAAAGGCAACAGCTGAGTACAGTATGGAGTAGGGTGTTTCTATTTGGAGTGCAATTCTCTGTTATGCAAATGAATAGTATTTCACTACCTTACTCTCTATAACTGAGTCATGCACATGTGTGGGGTCTGCAGAACTTCCATTAGATTGTGCTGGTGCCCGGATTGAAACTTTGTTCCAGGTACAGGATTAAGCCTAGCAAGGACTTTACTGTGCAGTCATATTTCTGTCTAGGCATAATACCATTCTTATCAGTGTGGTGTTTGAGCACTTAACGAAAGGTCTCCTCAGCAAGAATACAGGAACCAGCTGTGCAATTAGGGCAGCTGTGTCTTATCAGTTCTCGTGCAACAAGAGAGGTAGATATGAGGCTTGAGCAGCAAGGATGACAGACATAAATGTGGAAATCCTACAGGAGACTTCAGAACTGCATTTAGAAAGACATTAGGCTGCACATCATATGTTGCCTCTTGCTAGTAGTAGTAGTAGTATCAGCAGAGATCCAAGCTTGAACTTGTATAGTAAGCATGTTTCCCTTGGAGCAGTGGAACTGCTGTACCCTAGGCCTGTTCTTGTCTTTCTTTTCCTACTGCTATTCATCACAGCTTTTTGTCACACACTAATGCTAATGCTTATTTGATAGTGTGGTGATCAGTCAGTGAAATAGGTTACTTTGTGTTTAATTGACTTTCCAGATTTTGTGTGGAATTTGTAAAAAATTTTCATGATCTGTAAAGAATATAATGTTCCATCCTTCATCCTAAATTTGTGTGCTGCTTTGAAAGAAATGATGTATTGTTTTTTGTCATGGCCAGATTCGCACAGGGTCCTAAAGCAGCCGTGTTTGGTGAAGATGCATTAGGTTTGCAAATGGAGTTTCTTCAGAAGTGTTGATGTTCAGGAATAAAATTACTCACTGCACTCAAGAGTAGTACAGGCTGTACTTTGACGTAAAGATGGTCTCATGGCACACCATTAGAGTTGTGTCTTTAGCTGGCTTGTAATGCACTTCATAGCTGGGAAGAAAATAGACATGCTGTTGTGGTGTAATCTGCAGATGTGCTGGTTACTGCTTGAAAAGTCTTTCGAGCTACAGGTTACATTTGGTGCAGCTGCTGTATTGGCTTCCTAGCAGCAGCACTGGTGGATGCTCTACTCTTTCGGTTTAGCAAGAGTTCTTTCTAAAAAGACTACCTCTATAAATGAGCTAAATATGTCAACCAACCTTTGGGAGCAGAGGGAAACACTTTTCACAACTTAAGCAGTGTTTGGCTTTTGGTAGTCACCAGACTTGAATCAGCCAGTGGCACGGTTTCTTGTGCCACTTCACAACAAATAAAAATAATGTCACAAGTCTCTGGTGTCTCATCTAACTGAATATGCCATTCAGTTTAGAACTGCTCGAATTTTGTGGTCAGACATTGTTGCTCCTGTTGTAAGTAGCAGCAATTGCTATTTTGAGTTCACCTATACCAGTAAAACTTTTTATAGGCATCTGGTTGAGTAATGAGACCAGTCCATTGTGAACACATTTGGTGTTATGGAAGTTAGGTGTGCCTGTGTGTTAGGATGACTTCATTCACACTTCTATGCTAGTTGGCTGGGGTGCTGTTCTAGAGGAAATGTTAAGTGACATGCATGATTCAACTAGATCTTGCTGTAGCTAGTCCACACGCTGTTATAAATTGCACTGGTTCACTTATTCCTTACTTATCTATCCTTGATAACTTGCTCATGCCTCTCCCCAAAACCAAGTGGAGTCTGAAAGTAATTGCTGTTTTGATACTAATGCTGTCTGCTGGCTGGAGACAAAGTTGACCACAAAGGATTTTTCAGATACCTAAAATTTAGATATGCAGCTCTAAGAGCACAGCGGTCTAAATCCGTGACAGTCTGGTTTCCTCTGTTCTGAAGCCAAACCTTAAGGGCATAGTTCAAAACAGCCAACAGGAGGAGAAAGAGGAGAAAGAGGAGGAGGAATAGGAATAGGAGGAGGAGGACGAGGAGGAGGAGGACGAGGAGGAGGAGGAAGAGGAGGTGGTTTTAATTGGAATTAGTCTTATTTGTATCTCAATTTATAAGAGGTGGTAACCGCTTTTGGATTGGGGATAAGGGTAAAGTCAGCAGGGATAGAAGGATTCTTTTTCTCATCCCACCTCCCTTGTGTTTCTTTCTGGAGAAAATCTTTAATGTCTTATTTTGTAGAACTGAAGGTGTCTTGGGGGGGGTGGAACAATACCCTTCTCGTTAGCCTCACTGTTACCATAAAAAATAGCAAGAGGGGGAGGAGAAGAAATAGGTCTTTAAGGTCTGTTTGAGAAACAGGAATTACATAGACACTTCTCCAGGAGTAAGGCTGATAACATAAAACTGTGTGGTGGAGTGAAGACCGTGTAGGAAACTTCACTGATGTATTAAAGCTCTCTAGGCTGTTCTGGAGTGGCTGAGTTGAAAGCGGGCACAACTGCTGATATTCATGCCTCTGTCTCTGTGTCCGTGCTGCGGGGCTTTGCTTTGGTGCTGTAGCTCTACCAGTCTTGCAGCTTCCAATAGAGAGATCCCTGCTCCCTTTTCTTTTTATCTCTCCCCTTCTGGTTTTGAGGGTATCTGACCCTGCAGTGAGTCAGTTCAGTGACATAAAGTGATGAAAAATTACTTTGTCGCATGAGTTTTAGCTGGTTGACTCCCTACTGTGTCTCACTGTAGGGTCAGCCCTAAGAGAAATGGTGAAAGCAGGAGGAGCAGCAGGACATCCTTTTCTACAGCTGTTGCTTGGCTTAGCTGCATTATCAAATCACACCCTGAGATTGTTGGCCTAAAAAGCACAGGGGTGTGCATGCCAGCAAAAGAGTTGCAGGAACACAGAAGTAAATAAGGCTGCTAATTCTGATATTTAGCAGAATTAGTGTAGTCAACAGGTGAGAGATGGGAGCATGAGTCTTTTTAGATGGGAGAATGACTGCTCAGTTCTTGCTTTTGCTGCTCACCTCATTCACTCTCTGTGTGTGCAGGCAGCACCATTAACTGGAGAATCTTTTTTCTTTGACAGACTTAATCGCTGTGAAATCCTTCCTGGGGCTGACTGTTGCCATGTGAACATGTGTATTTGGAGTGGAGGAATGAGATTTATTGTTCTGTCACAAATAAGTGTTGTCAAAGTGTGATGATGTGTAGTTACAGGAGGATGCTTGTAGTCTAGAAATCCGTGAACAGGATGCCTAAGTGGGAGCAAATGCTGAGACTGAAAACTCAGTAGTGGATGTGCACACTTCAAGTCTGTAGACAAAACAACAGAAATTGCACTTCTATCTTGACAAAGTAGCAAGTCTCTTCTGCCTGAGAAGCTGTATTTTCTTCAGTCTTTCCTTACCTCTTGCTCCTCATTACCAAACTCAAAACCTACTATTAGTAATACCTGAAAGCTGACAACCTACAAAGATTACCATTTTAATTGTTGCAAGAGGCTATTATATTTAGCACTTGAAAAAGTTGGTGTGGTAATATCAGGAACTATCATAACACTTGAGAGCTTGGATTTGTTTATAGACTGACTGTAGTTTATTCACACAAGAGAGAATGAACATCTCTACCTAATAAGACAGTTCACTGAAAAGTTCACTGTTTCTGCTTGGAAAAACAAGAGTTTGAAATAATCCAATTAAAACAAAACCAGTGCTGGCTGAAAATTTTTAGGACTGTTTTCTGTGAGTATTGAAGATCAGCTGAGAAACATGTCTTGCAATTTGGTAACGACTAATTTTCTTCTAATTGCTAGATTCTTGACTGGACAAGGGGAAGATTAGAATTGGGATTTGTTTCCAAATATCTTCAATACTGAATAATTAAAATAGTAGAGTGTCTTTTAAAATTGAAAATTGACTCTGCAGTTCAGCAGAAAAAGTAGCTATTGTCAGAAGCAAAGCCAAGACAGACTGGGATTTCCCAATGCTTATTTCCAGCTCGAACTTCTGGTATTTCTGGAAATGCCTATTTGTTGTACTGTTGTGCGGGGGTTGAAAAGTTTGCAGTTCTTATGAAAATTTCTGCTTTTTGGCCTGTGGTGTAGTCATTGTCCCATAAATCTCAAAGTGATGAGGCAGTTAGGTATGTTGTAGTATAAAATCTCAGTTTAAATCTAGACGCTATGCTAATTAAGACTTGGCACTTCTTTTTAATGCCCGATGTTACATGTGGCAGGCTCCCATTCAACAGTTTTTAAAGTATAAAATGCTACAGGAGGGTCTGGAACAGAAAGATTGCTGGGATACATTCCATTGAAACCATCGTGTTCCCATGTGCTCTGGACTGAATGTGTGGCAGAACAAAACTTGGGTGGGGCAACTTTAAAAATAATAAAGCAGAATCTCCTTTAAACAGCCCTTAAATTCTTTTATACACCAAAAGCTACTATTAATCTAAAAAGGACCATGGAATTGCTAAAAATTGCACTATATACTCTGTGTACATGTAGTGCCTTCTTTCAGGGTTATTGTGACAAAAAAAAACAACCCGCAGACAGACTTCACTCTAGCTAAAAAGTGAAATAGTGATGTTGTCTGGCCATGTTACCCAATTCTTTAGAAAATGAACTACTGAAATTTTATTTTAATTTAGGTGTCCTCCTTTTATCAGGTGTTGAATTAAAGAAGCCTGAAACACATCATCATAGTCGTAGCTTTCCCTCAGTCTGCTGTGTTCTTCAGTAATAATTTCTGATTCCACTGTATAATGTGTAGGGGAAGATTCGATCTCTTGGGAAAGGAGGGTTTAGCCTTCTCTCCCTCTTGAAACAAACGCCATGGCTCGTGCTTCTACCTCCCTCTGTCAGGAGTCAAGGGTCCTACCTTCCAGCCCATTTTCTGTGCCAGAGCTGTTTGGCTTCATGCCTCCAGTTCTGGACAGCATAAGGCTCTACTCTAGTCAGTTTACTCTCCCAGCCAAAGCTTAAATGCTTTGTGCAGGAAAGAAGTTAAACATGTTCTGGGTCCCACAATATATAGAGTGAGACCTGCTGCCTGTTGCAGTCAGTTCAACGTGAACCTCTTTCTGTCAAGTATTGTCTTTTCTTCATTACTGACAATAGGAGTGTGCTCAGAGTATTTCCAAAATGACCTTATTCAGGTGAACTTTAATTCTGGTGCCCTTGAGCCCTCAGTGAGGGGGGCAGTATCAGCCCATAAATTATGTAGCATCTCTTCTAATGGTGGAAAGCAAACATAATGGAGAAGGCAAGTAAAGACTGATAGGTAAGGGCAGGGGAAAACAGAAGGGGAAAAAAAAAAGGTCTGAAAAGGAGGGGAGAGGATGGACAGTTGAAGCTGTAGGGTCAGAGTTACTATTTTGGTGACTGTTCTGTGAGAAGCAATAACTGGACTCTTGTGGGATGCCTGCTGATCGGCTATCTCTGGATGGGAAAGTACATCGCTTTGGCAGAGTGTTTGAGGCTAGATAGCTTGCAGATATTCTAGAAACAATGTGCAGCATCTCCAGATGGTTGGGGCAGAAAGGAAAGGGAATAGGTTAAATGAGAACTGTGCTGTGGTGTTTGGAGTTATAGTAGAAGAACCTGAGTTGGAGTTGGCTTACTTTGAATAAACACATTGTTATTTCCTAAAACAGGATTAAAGTCTGGAGTATAGCAGAGAACATGTTGGTTGGGTTCCCAGGCAGTCTTTGTCAGTCTATAATAAAATGTCATTGTCAGTTATAAATCCATGATTCCTTTGTCTGGTGGCAGTCCCATGTCTGTTAAGTGTGCAGTGTTCATCCACAGGTTAGGTTGATCATGGACAGTTGCAATCCTAAGCAGCCAGTGTTAAAGTGTGCACTTGCATAGCAAGTGCAACTCTGTTAAACCCTGTGGTTGCAATCAAAAGAAGCTTTGGGGTTGAATGAGAGTCAGGTCAGACCTGCGGAGCTGACCTCACTCACCCACTTAAAGTTTCTCCGTCCTGATGGTAGGACGTTGCGCTCATCTGGGCTCTGCTTTCCACACCTGTGTTTGTCCTAGAACCACTGCCCTAAAGAAATGATACACAGCTCCCGCACTCCTTTCCTTTTGACTTTCACTTCCACTCATGCTTGTACCCCAAATTAGGTGAGGAATAATATTGGCCCCAGAGCCGTATTCTTACTAGCACAGAATGACATGGGGCTAATGACTCTTCTGTAAATATAGGTTGGGGACAGGGAAAGGTGTCTCCGTTTCCCACGTGCTGCCTCCCCAGGCCTGTCAACTTTGCTATCCCAGACTTCTTGCTTTCTCACCCATGTAGGGCTGGAGGAAGGGTTGGAGGTTGTGTGAAAGCAAACATTGATTAATCACTGGTTGGCCACAAACAGTGGTCTGCCCTGCCAGTCCGAGGGGTGTCTGGCAAGCTGAACACTTTGCACCTGTGTCCTGATCATGCCAGGATGGGTGGTTTGGCCATCTTCATGTGATCCCTCATTAAAAGGAATGTATGGAGAACATTTGCAAAGATGAAGAGGAACACTCCCATTGCAAAATTTTTTTAAATTGAGTTAAACGCTGTAGTGTTACAGCAGCAATATACAAAATAGTAGTAGGTAAGTACAGGCGAACCACAATGTGAAACTAGCCAGTTTGTTGACAGTTCATTAGTAAATCAAATACCAAAATTAAGCAGCAGTAGTGGGGCTGGGTAGGAAGAAGAAAGGCACATACAAACTGGAAAAAGTTATTATTTTTAAATATAGTGGTAACAAGAAAGGAATCTTTGTTGTGGAGAAACATGTCTTTTGTGTCCCTTTAAATAGAGCACAAAAGTTCAAAGGCCTGAGTTTGGAAGAGTTGGAAAAAAGCAATTGTAATTTTTTCATTTATTTGTTTATCTTTAGTAAGATTTAAATGTAAAGTAAAATAAATTAAAAATATGATAAATGAGCAGTCTGTGTGTTCTTACTGTGGTACACTATATCCTCTCTCTTCCTTTTTGGCGCTAGTCATGCCTAGTCTGATTTAAAAAAAAAAATAATGCTGTCCAGCTGTCAAAGTTGTCAGTTAAAACTCATGTAAAGGAGAGGATTTCATGAATGGTCCAGTCTTTGTATTTGAAGACTGTTGTGTTGTCTTTACTAAGAACAAAAAACAATTTGCCGTGAATATGTGCTGTAGTATTATTTAAAGAATGTAACACCCATATGTTTTATTTCATTGGAGATATGAGCCTTTTCATCCTATGCTTATGTTTTGGGAGCCTATGGATGATACGAAGAAACTTTAAATATCAACCTGAAATAGATGTATTGTTTGCTTTATTCTAGCAACATTTTCTAGTCTATTCTTCAAAAAGCTGTTCTGATTGCATGTAGTCCAGATAAATGCCCAGCATTAGGGACGTCAAGTCTTTTTCTGCTCCCTTGGTTGCCACACTTGCATCTCCTTGAGGTTCATGCTATGCATGCTCTGAAGATCCTTGAAGCTTAAGCGTAGAGGAGAATGAGGGTGTCAGTGGCCATTCTTCCCAGGAAATCCCATGCGGTGTTTAGGCAGAGTTGTGACAGTTGAGCTTCCAGCATTTCATTGAAGGTACCTTTTGTTGTTCAAAGGTCAAGTTACTGAAGCACTGCATAGGGCAGGCAGGTAGAAGAAATGAGGATGAAGATGCATTCCTGTATGGTAGTTGTATAAGAGAGTTGCTCTGTTCTGTTCAACACAGCTGTGAGGAGGTGCTTTCTGTTGGCTGAGAGCTGGTTTGTTGGGCAAGGTGAGGTTGGTGGGTGATGTTTGGGCTTGACCACTTTGTGGTGGCTAGAGTGATTAAGGGAGCATTTAAAAACTGCTGATCTGTGTAGAGAAGACCAAAAGGTGGGATGAATAGAAGGCTGAAAGCTAGCAAAGTTTTTTGCTAGTGAGAAGTTCTCACTAGCAAAAACAGCGTCTCTCTTACTGTTAAGACCATTTGTATGTATACTATAGCTCAGTGGTACAAGTGTTTTACAAACAACTGCTCAAGTTTGTTAACAGATGATCCGTACTCTAATGAACTTTTAAAATCTTACAGGCTTTTAAACATATCACTTTACTGGGAACTGATGCAGGGCTAATAATTTGTCGTACTTGACTGTAATTTGATTGTGTAAATAGTCAAAACCTGACTCAGCAAGGCTCTGAGCAACCTGCTACAGTTGACCTACCTTTGAGCAGGAGAGGTGGACTGCATTATCTTTCAAATTGGACCGTTCAGTGATTCTGTATAAAGATTAGTATCTTGAAACACGTCATATAGGAAGCTTGCAATCATGTTAAAAGATGCAAAGCGCTCTTAAAAAATTAGAGATATCTTATTCTAGGCTCTTAGCTGCCTGAAAAACCTTGAGGCTCAGCCGCAGGAAAAGCTATGGCGTCCTTGCGCATATGTTAGTAGTATAGCTGCTTGGACTTGTGTAGTTATTCTGACATGTGAAAAGCTATTTAATGAGCTATTTTTCATACTTCTAGACTTAAACTATCTAGAATTAGCTGCCACCATGAGCTTTTAAAAGTACTGTTGACTTTGTGGCCGTGAAAGCAGTCATGGTTGAATGTCTTTTACCTACAGCTGCAGGATGTCTTAATCTGTTAGACCCACAGCTTGTATTCACATGTATTCTTACTACAGCTACTTTTCTTCTTGTGTTGCTTGTTACATGGTTTTCATACTTTACCTTGAAGTATTTTGAGGTAGGACCCTCTTTCAGTGCTGTTCTGCTATAATGACTAACACTAGTGCTATGTGATAATTTTTGGATTTTGGGAGGTGATATTATACAACTAGCAAAACATAATCTGAAACTCAAGCTAAATTTACTGCTCTACAGCTGTCTGAGGACTCTCATTCCTCAAATAATCCTGCATGTGCATATCTTAGATGAAATACACAGTTAACTGCCCAGAACACTTGCATTGACTTGATGATGAACATAGAAGCAGAGGTGTTTTAATAACTTTGCAAATAGTGTGGTTACTAGTGCATATGTATGCGTCTGACATAGTTACTCTGCTCTGTTCACAGGTGCATACCTCTTTTCTTTCATCTTTGCTTTGCTGTGTGTGGTGGAAACCTCTAAGTAATCTTGTAAACTTGGGTAACCTGTCTGCTTATCCAAAGACTCAAACAATGCCCTTTGAAGTCAGAAGAAAGACTTCAGTCTGCTTGACTGAGCTTTGAATCAAGAACCAAACCAGAATGCTGGCTTCATGGGAACATATGACGGGGCTTCAGTGAGGCATGGCTTTCCCCTGAATATAGTATAGAAATACACATGGGTGTTGTGGATGCTCAGGTTGGCAGGTTATCCAGCAGTGGATTAGTTTTAGGGTCTCAAATGCATTGTGGTTTTTGTTGTGTGGTTGGTTTTCTTTCCCTTTTTTTGCTTTTGGGAGGCGATTGCTTATGATACGGCCTTATTCTGTTCAATAAGAGCAATGGCAACCAACCCCTCAGTGACCTGATGCTTTTGATCTGTATTTCGATGTATAACTTACAGATATATAGGAATTCTAAGTGAAATGCACCACTTCAGATGTGGGTGAACTTGGGGATCTTCCAGGAAATGATCAACAGCATGGAGTGTTAGTGCACTGCTTATGAACAATTTTATTGCACACTCTAGTTGCAGACAGATTGCAGTGTTTTCAAAGTAGAGGAACCTGCATCATGCACACACACCTTATTAATCATTAAGAAAAGCTATGTGGTAGGTCAGTGAGGAGAAGCTAGTACACTGTCAGATTCACGTCTTCAGTTGTTTTGCCTTTGTTACTTCTTGTAAACGTGCACAAAATGGGGAAAGATGTGTAGTAATGCAATCAGATTTGAAATTATAAATCTGTATACAACCCTTTTAATAGGAGATGAGGGGATTTGGTTGAAGACAGTGATTTGTGAATACAGGGGTCAAAGCTGTTTAATCTGTAAATGTGTACTTGATTTGGAGGTTGATTCATAAAGGCCTTTGTAATGTCATAGAATCACAGAGTGGTCTGGTTTGGAAGGGACCATTAAAGGTCATCTAGTCCAACCCCTCCTGCAGGGAGTAAGGACATCTTCATGTAGATCAGGTTGGTCAAAGCCCTGTCCAACCTGACCTTGAGTATTTCCGGGGATGGGGCATCTACCATGTCTCTGGGCAACCTTTGCCAGTGTTTCACCACCCTCAGCATAAAAAATGTCTTCTTTTTCTCTAGTCTGAATCTATCCTCCTTTAGATTAAAGCCATTACCCCTTGTCCTGTTGCTGCAGGCCCTGCTAAAAAGTCTGTCCCCACCTTTCTTATGAGCCCCCTTTAAGTATTGAAAGGCCATAACAAGATCTCCACCAAAGCCTTCCTTTCTTCAGGCTGAACAACCCCAAATCTCTCAGCCTGTCCTCACAGGAGACATGCTCCAGCCCTTATTGTTTTTGTGGCCCTCCTCTGGATGCACTCCAACAGGTCTATTAGTCTTTCCTGTGCTGAGGGCTTCAGAGCTGAATGCAGGACTCCAGGTGGGTCCCATGAGAGCAGAACCACCTCCCTGCACCTGCTGGCCACACTTCTTTTGATGCAGCCCAGGATACAGTTGGCTTTCTGGGCTGTGAGCACACATTGCCAGCTCATGTCCAGCTTTTCATCCACCAGCACCCCAAGTCCTTCTCGTCAGGGCTGCTCTCAATCCCTTCATCCCCCAGCCTATGTTGCTCCTGGGGATTGCCCCGGCCCAGGTGCAGAACCCTGCACTTGTGCTTGTTGAACCTCATGAGGTTCACACGGGCTCACTTCTTGAGCCTGTCCAGGTCCCTCTGGATGGCTCAAGAAGTGACAGTTGACATTCCTCAGGCATGTCAACTGCACTGCTCAGCTTGGTGTTATCTGCAAACTTGCTGAGGGTGCGCTCGACCCTGCTATGTCATTGATGAAGATACCAGTGCTGGTCCCAATGCAGACCCCTGAGGGACATCACTTGTCACTGGTCTCCATCTGGGCGTTGAGCCAGACTACTACTGACCACTACCCTCTGGATGCTGCCATCCAAACTGATTCCTCATCCACCAAATAGTCCACCCATCAAATCCATATCTCTTCAATTAAAAGAGAAGAATGTTGTGGGAGACTCTGTGTTGACCACGTTATTTCTGTGTGTTTATGAGGGGAGGAAGCTGAACACTTTTTTCTAATTCTTCTGGCTGTGGCTAAGGGAACCTGAACAGCATATCATGTGCTTATGCCTTATGTAGTTGTTCGAGAAGGACTGGAAGTTCCAGCTGTCTTGGAGTGTGTTAACTGCATTTGCTGTCATGGTAGTAGCATACGTAAGGGTGGGATTTTTATGGATTTCGTTTTGCCCACCTAATTGTGTTCCTGTCCAGCTCTTCTTGTTATAAACAGCCTGTTGCTCTCTGCTTTTGCTGGATTTGTCTCCCAACTGCCTTGCATCATGTGTCAAAGCGTGCTAAGTACAACAAACAGCATGTGTGCATCCTTGCAGTTATGTTGGAATAGGTGTTGCATACAGGGCTATGTTTTGAAGCACTGTGTGGCAAGAAGCTGCCCTCGGGTTGGTGTTGGGCAGCAATTTTTTTCCAGTAGTGAATACCACTTCTTAATGCATATGTTTGCTTGTAAACTTGAAGTTGCTCAGGGTGTTTTGGTTTTGTTATTCTTAGTGTAGGTTCCTTGTTTGCAAGCCAGGTCTCGCTTCAGCTAGATTACTGTGCTGGTTATTTAGCATGTCGTTCTCTGAAGAGGAAGGTTGTGTTACCCATGTGTTTGTGAGGACATCAGCTCAGATTAATGTCACAGCAAAAAATTCATGAAAATTTCCTGTTGTGGTGCCCTTCAGCTGTATCCATTTACTCAGATGATGGTAAGATGCATGAGGTCAGATGAAGGGTGGATTTTTTTGCTTGTGAGTAACGTTGCTTTTCTTAGAGGATCATTTGAGGTAGCAAGTCATTTATATATTGCTTGCTAAACTGAGATACAGAGAATGGGACATGGCAAGCATGAGCAGTGTGTGGGAATATGGCTACGGGTAAGTTTCTTCAGGCCTGTAGAAGGCTGACCTAAATGTTATATTGACTAGGACTTTGGGATAATGTATGGTATGTTTTTTTCTCATTTTAAACTGTGGATGCTTGCTCAGTGCCTACAGTAACCACCAAACTTGCTTTATTATTTTTATTTATTTATTTATTTAGGCTAGCTGGGGGAACATGGGACTATCCTCTGAGAGAAGCTTGTTTCCAGGCTGTTCTCGTTCACTAACGCATTGCAGAGTTTTGGGCAAATAAGCAACTATGTCTGCTGTTTCAGCCTGGAAAATACATGGTTATCTACTTTGTGTAGTTGTGCAGTGTTGTTGAAGGGAAAGCACCAAGTCCAATTTGAGATTTTCTGATATGAAATAGAAGAACATTAGATAAGTGTTCTTCAGGGACCAAGAAGGCGAGTTTAGTAAGTTAACATGTAGCTGAAATGTACTTGGCATTTTTTAGTGTTTTTCTTCTGGTAGCATAAGAATGTAATTGTTCTGCCATGGTGTATTTTTCCCAATGCCTTCAAAGGATTTTCCATGCCTGGAATTTAGATTTATAATGTGCCTTTTTTTTTTTTTTTTTTTTCTTTCCCCTAATATATTCTGATACTTTTAGATTAAGGACAAGTCACTTTATAATTTATTCTTGAAATGCAAAGTTGCCTGTTTCCTGCAATGGTGACTTGGGTTGTGTCTCTCTATAAGCTAACAGAAAAAAAGCCTGCTATCTAGAAATGATACATGAATATTACTTAATGACAGATTTCTTCCTGCTTTTCTGCAATAGCAATTTTTGCACTCATTACCTTCTCCCGTCTCATGGATAACCCTCATAGGTTTAATCAGTACATTCAAGGCAGCAGTTTCATTTTCTTAGATTTATGTTTGTTTTTAATACTAATAGTTTTTCTGTTTTTTCATTGGTCTGTAAATTACCTATATAGTGCTTACTAGCTTCAGTTTTATGAATGTAGGATTGTTTCAGCTCACTGTACGTACAGAAAACACCATTATGAAATTACATTCTTTGACACAGGAAAACAAATTAACCATTTTTAAGTAGATTGTACATGCACTGAAAGTGTCTGTAAACAAACTTAGTACAGTCTCAGAGGGAGGGGAACTGATACTGTAAAGCTTGCTATTGGAATTGGCTTAAGCTTCTAGTTGAACAGCATGAGAACTGTGAAGCTAGTGCGGTCAAGGAAGGAAAGGTTAGAAGCTTGGAAGAAGGGCTTAACCCTTCATCTTTCACTGCAGGTTACTGCAATCTTGTGCAGGGGCTCTTTTTCCCACTCCTACATCTCAAGGGGGAGGTGTGTGATAATATTTATATGGGGTAATTGTGGTGGATAGAAAAGTAATGCTGCAGTGCAGGAATACTTTGAAGACATGAGGCCTATGTAAATTCTCTAAAGGAGAGACAACCAGCTTCTACCATGCCCACTTGAACTTCTTTCTCAGCTCTACATAGCTTGAGACTCCTCAAACTGTTGTGACCATGGTATGTCTGCTGCCTGTTGTCGTAAACTTGTTCTTGAGTTTCCTGCTGTCTAAGATCTGCGGGTAGTTAGCTGAGGTGCTGCTGTTGTGTGCTGCTGGAGATCTGACCCTTGCAGGGCATTTGATTTTGTCCCAAATACGTGTAATAGGACTGCATGAGGTTTGCATGGACGCTTCCATCAATAAGATTCAGAAGGGTGATTTTACATATGGAAGGCAGAAATGGCCCTGATGATAGTCTCCTTTAATGATCTTTTCTGAAAAGTAGGGGCCTATGATCCTGATGACAAGGTGCTCGGGACCTTGTAGGGCCAGATCTTTTACATTTTAATACCGCAGTTCTTTTCAGTAGTATTGCTTCCAGTTTTGGTCAATGCATGATCACAGTCTGACCTAGGACATGCTGCCTCCTCCTCTGTTTTCAGTGCGTGTGTGGGATTTTGGATGTATGTCAGTTTTCACACACAGCTGAAATGCATCTTCTTTTCAAGTGTGTTTGAGTGATCCATAGTGATTAAGCAAAACAAGTAGGAAAGAATGTGATCTTGCTATATGCCATGATTATAGTGACGCCTTCTTAGGAATAAATCAGTTTGTCAGAAGACTCATGTCTGCATAAGCACACGGCATTGCTGCAGACAGGAAGTGCCCTAGTCTGTTGACCTCGTCTCCCAGGGAAAATCAAAGCTCTCATTAAATTAAAAGGAAAAAAAAAAAAAAAAACCCAACAAAACAACTTGTCTTAGACAAAGGCAATAATATGTATAACTTTTTTTTTTATTTTATTTTATGAATGTGGAATCTGATATTTAAATTGCTTTTAGAACTTTTTTTAATGCAGCTGAAAAGAGTGAGGTCAGATGTATTTTCTTAGGACTATATTACACTCCACAAGGGTGAACAGGAAATGGTTTAAAGGAATGCCAAGAAGCCCCTATTCCTAACCAATTCCCTTGTCTTCTTTTAACCAGCTATATTTCAAATTGCATGCTTCAGCTGCTGTGAGCATTTCTGGGTTGAGAACAGGGGAAGATTTCAGTGTGTTCTTAAGTTACATCATCCAAGTTCCTTTGCCTGCAATTTAAAGAAGAAAACTGACTGGATTCTAAATACAGCTATATACGGACCAAGTGTGGGGAAACTGAGATTTTTGCTATATGCATCTCTGATCTCTTAGAAGTGGTGGGAGTGCTACTTTATTAACACCAGAAATGGTGGTAGTTTAATGTGACAATGATATTCATCACAATTTCCAATCATTACCACTGTTTTCGGGAATATACAATTTGAATTTATGCAGTACAGTCCCCACTTATTCACTTGATTCCATGAATTCTAATTTTTCTGTTTCTAGCTAGGTTTTTTGTCAAAGCTGCATTTGTCAAAGCCGTAGAAGCAAGTAACGCTAGAAAATTGAAAAAAAACCCAACTTAAATACGGCCAAATCCATGCTCTTATGAACTATTAAAACCAAATAAAAATGAACAAAAACCCCAAACCCAGATTTCTTTGAAATGTTTCTTTGCAGTACACTCATGGGAATATTGAAGGCTTTGTTTAGACCTCCTTGCTGGTTTTACTTGTCACCTTGAATATCCAGTTAAAAAAACAAAAGGGAACATCTCCTTGTACAAAAGAAAAATTGGAAGTAGCTATTCCTAAGTGCTGCAGGGGGAATAGCTTGTTTTCTAGGTGCAGTGACCTGTGCACAGCATGATCTTGGACTTCCTGGTATTCACAGGTGAGGCAAGTCCCTTCCTCTATGGAGAAGGTTACTTGCTAGGGCAAGTCACCTCTTTCTGAGGCTTTGAACAGATGTAATGAACACTGTCTTAACACCTGGTTTCCAGTCTAAAAGCTCATAAATCTTTTCATACCCAATATGGCTGTTACTTGTGGTGTATGAGGTGGCTGTACCTACTGGCTGCTTAACAGGGCAAATCGTCCAAATATTTGCTGTGTTTGCCAGAGTGCTGCCACATTGAACGTGCAAGGCTAAACCAGAAATGTACTAAATTCCTTCACAGTGTGTGTGATATGAATTTTTTATAGTCTTGTCTCTTCCAGAGTAATCTCAAATACACATACTCGTAAGTGTAAGTTCCAAAACTAACCTACTGCTTCTTTTAAAATATCCTTAAATAGTCACATTAGACATTATCCTGTACGCTTTCAAACTTGTATATCAGCCCAAGATGTCTAAAGTATGACAAAACTAGATAAGCTGACTAGTAGTGATGGTACACATTCAGGAGTTTAAACTTACTAATGTTTTGCTCCTCTTATTCAGCAGACACGGTGATAACTTCTGTAAGTTTTGAACATAATGATTTGGCTTTCCAGAGTTCAGCACCTTTGCTGACGGCCTGGCTTAGATGATGTCTTATAACAGTGTTTACAGAAGTAAGAAATATTTGCACAACAGTAATTATTAAAGAGGACTGGGAGTTCTGGTTATGAAATCCAACACCTATAACAATAATTAACACTGAATGGTTGGGTGGAAGGCATGTAATATGCTAAGAATCTACAATTAGGACTGAGTGCCTGCTACATGACATGAAAACCTTTGTTATTGAATACTGTAACTCATTGAGCACGTGGGCAGGACCTTATAATGAAATTAAAGGGTCTTCTCCAGTCTTTCTGACACTTATAATTCTGGACTCTGTTGTTTTTCTGTGCATTTAATACTTACCAATTGTGTGATTTGTTGCAGCTTTGGGTTGGATGGGGAGAGTCAAAATTATAGAACTTCTGGTGTTGCACCCCTCCTTCCACCTGCATTTCTATTCCATTTTCTGTTTGGTCCTGGGCTGTTTTGGTAGGGGAAGACATTAAGAAAGGAGGCAGCCTGCCATTTTTCTTTCTGCTTCAGGACTACTCTGGCAAAGTCTGCATGAGAGCTTAGCTGGATCTTTAACAGTGCTTGCCTCCTGCAGTGGTGGGGTGGTCACTTCAGTTTCTCTTTGTGGGAAAAGAGTTGGGACATTTGAGATTGTCTACCACTGCTGAGCCCTGGAGAAAAGTTCTTGGTTGGAAGCAAAACAAACAAAAAAACCAAAGGAAAAGAAAATATGTCTATTGACATGAAGCCTGAGTTTTATTTGAAATAGAAAAATAAGATCTTGCACTGACATGAATCATCATCCATGTTCTGTTCCTTGTTTTCTCTTTAGCTGATAGTGGGTGGAGTTCTCAAATATTTCAAGCTAAACTAACTTCAGAAGACACTAACTTGAGAGAGAGTTACCATCAGCCTGGGCTTCCATTGTCCTATTGCAGCTTTGAGGATTTTTTTGGCATTTCTTCATGTGGCTTTTTCACACTGCCCTTGAGGCATTATGCTTACCAATAGATCTTAGTTTTTGTTACCACTATAATGAAAAGCATCATTGCTAAGCTGTGCCTTCTTCCCTCTTTCCATATCCCTTTTGCTGTTCCCCGCAAGCTTATTATTTATCTGTACCACAGAAAGCTAGTATTGGCCCGGGATCTTGCTATGCTTAGTGCTTTTATTTTTATTCGCTCTTCTTGCCCTTGCAGTTTGAGGGGTTCTTCTCTTATAAAATTTCATTCTAAAATGAAAGTCACATTTCTCTCTCATAAAATACTGAATACAGTTGATCATACCTAAAAGAGACGCCGTGCTTGTTTGTGGAGCAGCGGGTAAACATAATTTGTGCTATGCAGACTTGCCCAACATTAATAAATTCCAATCACCCAAGTTGATGAAAGACACACATTATCTGTTTCTGGCAAGAATTATATTGCATCTAATTAGGCCCAACTTTAGAACATAGCATTTCATGAGCAAAGTTAATTACAATGTTCTTAGTCTTTGTTACAAGAAAGCCTAGTGGTGGAGAAAATCAGCAGTTGACGTTAATTTGTGTTCTCTTCCTTAATGCTTAACTGTCTCAGTCTTTTAGTATGTAAGCTTGCCAGACCTGCCATACACTGCAGTTGCTGGGGAGAACATAATTTCAGCTGATGAGAACGACAGGGAGAGAATCTTATTTCCAGTAGTGGAAAGCAGTATGGTTAACTCTGTAGTGTTCATGCAGTTCTCCATGTTCAGTGACTCAATAGAGAGAGTGTTTTTAAGGGAGTTAAACAACTGGGTTTTCTGTATGCGAGATGATGGAGTGGAGTTGCTGCTGGTGGTGTTTAAAGTCCCGAATACATTCCTTTTGAGATCTCCCTTAACTTCCTCCTTGATCTCCCAATTTAAACCTCCTTTTCTAGTAAAATGTCTACCTGATTTATGTTGTGAAAGTTGTAAGAAAATAAAGTGACCCTTTTAAGAAACATCATATGATCGTTTTGCAATGTTTCCTAAGATTGGATAGAGTCAGTCTTTAATTTCTTAGATTTCACAAGGTCCTTTTTGAGCAGCAGAACTAGCAAAAAAAGCCTGGTCTCCCTGAACGGTTTGTTTGTATTCCCTCTCCACCTCATCACAGTACCTGTGGTTGTCCCACTCTGGCCTTCAATGTCTGGCCATTCTGCTGTTTCCCTGACACATATGTAGAGGCAACTCTCTCCCATCTCCCCCGTGTGCCTGCCGGGCGGTAGGCAATGTCTGATGGGGCTGTTTCAAATTGCTAAAGCAGGTGGTGCAGTTAGCTGTTTGGCATTTGACAGATCAATCAAAACAGCTAAGCTCATGCTGCAGCCTTTGGTGGAAGCACTGTATTATTCTTGTCAACATAATCGCTGTTTTTAATGAAACTTGCATGAGCTTATTTATCTTGGAGACTGCTTCCTAGCTTTCAGTAATCTTGGAGTAGGTGTACTGGTATAGAATGATTGCATAAACCTCTTGGTGAGGGGAAGGAGGAACTGACACCAAATTAAGAGCTATTTTAAAAGAAATAATTCTGGAACAAGAATGGGACCCTCAAACCTGTATTGCTGAGTTTGCTAAAGCTAGCCTTAGCAAGGGCTGTAGGTCTCTCTGACATTTGGTTGTGAATACCAACAGCGCTAACAGAAAGCTACCAGCTGGGACCAGTTTTAAAAGCTGACAATTTATATTCAAGAATAGGGATGTGGTTTCTGCCTATGCTAAATAAACTTGTTAGGAGATCCGATTCCAGTCTGTAAAATAGATGGAACTCTAAAAGTAGTGTTATGTTGAACTTGTTTAATAAAGCTATTTAACATGGCTGTTCTGGAGACTGTCTTTATTTCGACAAGTATCTGGCTACACTTGCAATATGAGAATAATCAAGGGTAGATTGTTTTCTCTAGTGCTTTGCGCAGTGGCACTTTCAACCATCCCTGGGGCCCTAAAATGGTAGCATAATTTGAACTCTGACACGCATCTAACTGCACAGTTTCTGGTAAAATAAATGGATCTCAACCTTTTGCTACATTGCAATATTATTTTTTTTTCTACCTGACATCACACATGCTATGCTGATGGGCATAACCTCTGCCCAAAAGGTACAGTCATATTCTGTCACTGTCATTGGTTTGAGAGCTTAAATGGTACACCTTGCATTGTATTTCTTGCTACTTCTACACTGTTGAGGCAGACAAGAAATGAAAGAGTTAGAATAAGGTATTTTGTCATTATCATAATCCTGCTTTGTTGAATGATGTAAATTTTCCTGCTTTACCTTTCAGAGATGGGGATGGTTGACTCTTATGTCTGAAGATGCCAGTGTCTCACATACGCATCAGTCCGGGCAGCTTTCAGGAATGCTGTCTGCCTGGTGTCTACTCTGTCTGGCTTGGTGCCCCCTTCAACTTGTCAGAGCAGCAGAGGTTTTAGAGGAAAAACGTAATGACGTGCCTTGTCTTGGGAGACTTTGCCCAAAACCAACCAGTGATTAGATGATAGCTTACATGCAAAACTTGCATGTTCTGGATGGGAGATACAGCATTCTTGCTGGATTGCTCAGGAGCTTTTCCCATGGGCCTGTTACCCAAACAAGATGCTGTAATCTAGTGACCAGTCAAGATGTCCTACTCTATTAGCAAGTCTAGCAGACCGATTCCTGCATCTTAGACTAATGCAAGTGAGACATGGACAAATTCTGCAACACAAATTCTGATGAAGAGCTTGGGAGGTGCTCTTTCTTTGAGAATGAACTCCTCTTGGTCTTGTTTCCCTTCTCTTGGCTTCCTATCCACCTTCAAAGAAGACTAGCAAGCAAAATGCTCCACTACAGGGTATTGACATTGATATTGTACAGATGTAGTGACTTTCATAATCTTTCTCTCTTAAGCACACACATGAATCTAAGTGCAAAAAAGGATTGTTTAGAGTAGATGAACGAAAACAGTTGTGGGACTACGTGCAAAGAGATTTTGCAGTCTTCTGTGGGGAGGTGTTGGGGCTTGTAGCAAAATGCATCAAGCCACAGTCTGCATAGCTTTGAGGAATAGAATACATAGTTGTGATACCATCTCGTTTGAGCTGTACTGTTTCTACTTGTGGTGTTTCAATAGTGCAGTTGTTTTGTGCGCCTGGGATGCTCTCTGGAATAATATAGAGCATGTGATTGCCCATTGAGTCATCTGTGGCAGTGCAAAGGCTGAAACAAGAAAGCGTATTCTAAAGAAAATGTTGAAAACTTGCATTCAGTGGTAAAACCAGGACTTTGCAATGCTGCCATTTGTAAAACACAAGCAGTCAGTAGTGACCTCTTCATTCGTACATTTAAATGGCTGATGCAGGACACTACAAAGACCTCAGAGCACGGACTTCTTTTTACTTCATTATTGGAAAGCTGAGTTAGGTTTGCAGGAAAAAACCCTGTTTCCCATTTTCATCTGAAATATGAACTCTGCTTTACATTCCTGACCCGTAACAGAGCTATTCCAAAAACATGCTTTTTCTCCACCAAAGCAGCATGTGTTGAATTATAATGGCCCATCCTGCACTGCAGACATTTTAATTTTCAACAGGCATGAACTTCTGCAAGGGGGTGAAGGTTCGGGGGGGTGGGGGAGGCTAATGCAGAAAATATGAACAGAAATATGCTCCTTTCCCAACCCTCTGTTCTTTAGAGCATTCTGACTAAAAGAAATTAAAACCAGAAAGACTTCTAAAACAATTTTTATCTTGAGAAGAACTTGATGCTTGTTTGAGGTTTTGGAATGTAGGTCATGAATTAAAAGCCATCTTATGTTTGTGTACAACTTCACAGTATTTAGATGGTGGAGGAAAAATACACCTTTGTTTGAGGGCTAAAAACAGGTCTGTAATTATGTATAATAGGCAAAGATAACTGACTGTCTTGCGTAGCCTGGGCATTTTGGTCTAGAGGAAGGGGAGCCTTCCGCAGTCAGTGCTTTCCTTTGAAAATGCTGAAATTCTTCACGCCTTGTAAAGCATGTTGTCCGCTAGTTGTGTGCATGTTGTTGAGCTGGTTAATTTTGGCTCCTGCTTTATCTGTTGCTCACTACTCGTCTGGCTCCATTCCAAGCAGAAGCTGAGTCTTTTGCCTAATGGGATATGAAGTTCTCGCTGGTGCCTTCTGGGTGCAGCTTTCTGTAACTTAGGGACTGAGCAGCCTAAGAGGTAGCTGCTTTAGTAATAAAGGTACAAATTGTGCTGTACTTCTGAAAAAACTTAAGGGTGGAGAGATTCAGGGGGAAGTCAGATGTGAGTAGCTAAAGAGCTTAAATTGTGGTGATGTGACTACTGTCGAGTGCTGGAAACCTCTACTTGACTTCCCCAAAGAAGAGGAGCATCCATTTTTTTCCACCTTCATATATGTATTACTGGAATATGTGTCATTAGGGCAGTAGAGGTGGCATGTATCACTTCTTGTACATTCTCAGGCAGTCTTATGAAGCAGAAGGGTGTTATGTATACTAACATAAACACATCTGTGTTGAAAGGATCTGCAAGTCCTGTTTGACAATGCTGTGTAGAGAATTAAAGCAAAGCAGTGGAGCTGTCTGTTTTCCTAGAGCCTTTTTATGCAACAATTGACTTATGAAAGATTCCTTTGCTTTAAAAAAAAAAATAAAATGCAAGTATCTCATATGTTTTGATTTGTGAGTAGGTGAGCTGCACACATGCAGTAAGAAAAGGAAGAAACTTTAAAACTTAGATCACTGTTTGCGTCTGTTCAGCAGAAATATTGAAATAGGAGGGAATTGTAAAATCAATGCAATGAATTCTAAACAAATTACTCTTTCCTTGTCCTGACCAGCCTGTAGTTTCTGTTGACCTTGTTACTCTGGCTTATTGATTATCCCTGAGATGTAGAGGGATGCAAGTACTGCAATACTGGGTGAAATTTCTGCTTAGTCTTCCTGAGGCAGTTTGAAAATGCGTATGTGGAAGTGTGTATGTTTTCTTTTTTCTTTTTAATTGAGTAGTTATAAATTTTCCCTTTCTCCTGTCTGTGTTCATAGAGTGACTGTGAAGTGAATTTTTTGAAAAAAGTTAATCTTTTTACCTTTTTGAAGACTACCTGTGGCTGACCCAGCTGTATGGGATACAGGTAAATACTGATAATACAGCTAAGTCTACCTGATCGTGGAACAGGTCGCCATGATAACATGCTCCATTCTCCCATATAAGCAGTTAAGGAAACTGGAATGCTTTAACCATGCAAATCGGTTATAATTGTACTCTTTGAATAGATTCTCTGCCTTTTTTCTGGCTTTTGGTGCAAGAAATGCCGTTTTGTGCTGCCTTCAGAAGTAGAACAAAAGTATTCTTGAGTACTGTGCATCGTCATAGATGTGTTGAGCTCCTTTTTCATAGTTTTTTCCAGTTCTCATGTGACTGTATTTATTGCAGGGCTCTACTGTGTATTTCCCAGGTAGAGATGATTTCAGACTCAGATTAGAAGGATCAATTTCAAGATGAGTCTGCCATACTATTCCTTTAAAAATAAACACGAGTATTTGTTCCAACGTGTGTCCCTAAATACCAACTCTCTCGCTGTCCCAGAGATTGTATTAAACCAGTTAAATAATTGGTGTATTTTCTACATTTGGTGGGGAGAAAACCTACTTAGAATAATGTTTTCAGTAGGATATATACTTGTTATCCGTGCAATCTCTAAAAAAAAGCAAACAAACAAACAAAAAGCCTTTATGTGTAGCAGGCTGCTCTTGCACCATGGTGTTAATGCTCCCATGCATGCTTGGATCTGGACACAATTATTTTCTCCTTTATGTCGAAATTCTAGCTATGTTGGGAGGGTAGTTTAATTAACTATTTTGATGGTTGTTTTCTTTTGTCCTTGTGTTCTGCTCAAGCACATAGAAATTGACTGACTGTATCCAGCAGAGAGATACATTTTGGTAAAATACATCTTGTGAGTTCTGCCAGAGCTGTCTGGGAGCAGTCTCCAAGGTAACCAGGCTTTTCCTGGCATAACTCAATAGCTCTGTCTAAAATAAGTGCTGGTAGTCACTGCCTTGGTGCAGTAGCAAGAAACGCATCGGTTTTTGAGGCACAAGTAATTGGTGCTCTGCTTATGGACCAGTGTTTTATTTAGAGATCGTCAATGTGAGACAGGCTGTCACCTCTCTGAAAGCGTTCAGAGTTTGGTCCCAACCTCCCAGGGCTGGAAGAAACCACATGTTGAAGCATGTTCAACTTCTGGGATTGCGACTAAATCTTATTGTGCTCATCTCCCCAGTGATTTCTCCTTCAACCAACTAAAAACAGTGTTGAACTTGCTCTGGTGGGAGGTGCACATGCAGCCAGTGAAATATACAATGAAACCTGACATGCTTTTTTTTTTTTTTGTCAGACTAAATACTTCTTAAACACAATCATTTTTGATGGCTTAAAAATAGTTAAAATGTTGCACTACAACACCTAATTTTTCTAGGTCTGCTGACATGCATGGAATTTTTTTTACTGCCCTTTTATTGTGTGTTGCCGTCTTGTGCAAACAACATACGGATCATAAAAAACAGTATGTTATTTTGGACTTTACATTGAAATTCTATTATTTCTTTTTGCAAAATATGATGTCTCTTGAAATAGCAGTGGCATGACTGGTTATAGTGCTTGTGGTAATTCAGAGCATGTATAGTGTGTCAGGATGTATGGAGTGTGTTGATAAAGCTCAGTTAGACTGGCTGTCATCCACTTTCCACTTCAGTTTTCCTGTTTGACATTAAATGTTTGGAAAACTTTTTGCATAGGCATAGAAATAAAAGAATGACGCATTCTAAAATAAAACAAAGCTAAGGAAGTGGCTAGCTACCCATGAAGCTCAATATTAATCTAAAACTTCTAATTTATTTCCAAATAATGTAGGATTTTTTGTAGTTGTTGCCTTCATTAAGAAAAAAGAAAAAGCCCCCAAAAGCCCACACCAAAACAAAACAAAACCCCAAAACAAAACTGAACTGGAATGATGGAATTTGCTTTCCCCTCATTTATACCTGATGTTGATTCTTTGTTTTAATTTAGGATGTGAAAAGCTAATGCATAAAAGCCTCTGAGCTCTTTTCAGCACACAATGGAGGCTGCAGGTAACCTTCCAGCAATCGTGAAGCCTTCGCCCAGTGTTCGACGTCTTGTCCCATCAACAGCATGTGTGTTAAATGGTAGTGACATTGGAGGTGGCCAGCCTGTAGTGAGCATAGCAGCCCAGTTACAAAGAGGAGCATAGTAAAATCAGTTCAGTGGCTGGGCAGGCATTCAGCAAGCAGCCTGAAGCAACGTGTAGTGTCAGGGACTGAGTACAAAGCCTTGGACAGCTGCAGCACGGAGTTTTAATTTATAGTGACGTTGCAGAGTGTATGCCAAAACTTTCCTCACTCCTAAGGAAACACTTTCCAGTGCATAATCATTCAGCCTTGTAGATTTCTTTGGAGATGCTGAAGAGCGTTTGGATATTTTTTTCCACAAGCGGATAGCGATGTTCGGTGGTGAGATTATGGAGGACTCGTCTGTTCACACGTCACTGTAATTTCTGTAGGCACTACAGTAATATTACTCCCATATTTTGCTAATAGCAGTAACCTTTTCTGGAAAAGTAACAGGAGGTTGATTTCACTGTCTTAGCTTTGTCAGTCTCTTCCCATTCAAACAGCATACTAGGCCAAAACCTTTTAAAATTTGATTTCTTAGAGGTAGTTGCAGGGCTGTTGTGAAATACTATGTGGAGTTTTCCAAATATAAGTACTTGATTATTTTTTTTTAATGCAGTGCAGTTTTTTAGAAGGATAAAGCAAGACTGATATGTAGTGGATGATACTTCAGCAGTTTAAAAAAAAAATATTTTTTTTTTTTTTTGCTAACATGCAGGCCACATTCTTGAGACCTTCCTTTTCAAATCCATATTTAAGTACATAAACAAGATATTTAACTTTCAAAATGCCTGATTCAACAAATAGTTCAATATTACTGTAGGGGGATGTGCATGGCATAAAATGTACTTAATGTAAGAGATGATAGTCCACTGAAGTTATCTTCACAGCAAAGATGTGTCCTCAGCCACTATCAGAATGACTTTTATCCATCCTTAGGTTTTTATTCAAACCCTGAATTAAAGTGTGGCTGTAGCCTGTCCTCAGTTTAGACTCCAACCCTTGATTCAAGTTATCAGTAAAAGCTCTTGCCAGAAGATTGTTGGAATCAGTGGCTGGGGTATAAGAAGGCTATACAATCAAAAGCATTCCGGCTTTCTGCGTGAGTGGCTAAGGCGGCATAGCCAAATCTGGTGGCTTTAAACTGTTTCTGTTCTGTAGTCGTCTAAAAAATGTTGGGCTGGTGATACAGAGCTGGCCTCCTCAATTAAAGATTACTGCCTTGCTTTTCTTAATTATCTTTGGATACTTGAGAAGAAGCTAAGAGATCAGTAGGGACCTATAGCATACAGGTTGCTCAAACACAGGGGTGGGTTCCTTTCTTAGGAATGTGCGTGAGACAATGGGTAGCAATGCTGTTTTTTTTCTTTTTACTTTCCATCTCTCTACTGAAGAAAAGCAGTGTCATCATGTGTGGTTAGCTGCTGCTTTAGGGCAGTGTTTCTAGTGTGACCTGGTCCTGGTGCCCATCAGGCTGTATAGACGCCAGTATGTCGTTTATTTTTGCTCTGCAGAGCAGGAGAGGGAGTAGGAGCTGTGGTGCAAAAAGCAATGGGGCCGAACAGATTTCTGTTAAGAACAGAACAACAATGACTGATTCAGACTGAGGGTCCCTAGTCTTGTTTCCAGTAGTGCTTGTCAGTGCATATCTATGGAAGAGCAAGCACTGAGCCAGTGTGTATGACTATTTTCAGCTCAAGCAATTTCCTGGACTTGGAAATTCATTCCTTGTGGTTTGAATGAATCTTTCTTCCAAATCTGTAGAGAATCTTTCCACCTAATGTAGTCCCGAATTCTACCTATCCTACATCTGGGTCGGGGCAATCCCAAGCACAAATACAGGCTCGGCGGGGAATGGCTGGAGAGCAGCCCTGAGGAGAAGGACCTGGGTTTGCTGATTGACCAGAAGTTCAGCATGAGTCAGCAATGTGCAATCGCAGCCCAGAAGGCCAACCGTATCCTGGGCTGCATCAAAAGAACTGTGGCCAGCGGGTCAAGGGAGGTGATTCTGCCCCTCTACTCCGCTCTCGTGAGACCCCACCTGGAGTACTGCATCCAGCTCTGGAGTCCTCAACATAAGAAAGACATGGACCTGCTGGAGCGTGGCCAGAGGAGAGCCATGAGGATGATCCGAGGGCTGGAGCACCTCTCCTATGAGGAGAGGCTGAGAGAGCTGGGGCTGTTCAGCCTGGAGAAGAGAAGGCTCCGGAGAGATCTTATTGCAGCCTTCCAGTACCTAAAGGGGGCCTAC